>NW_006408803.1:2577067-2577905 GCF_000296735.1 Chrysochloris asiatica
GTTTTGATGTAACTTAGGATTTAATTTTCGGCCTATTTCCTCTTTTGTCTGCTTGTACCGCTCCACAATCCTCTTTCAGTCCTTTTTTCTTGTTGAAACAGTTCATTGGGCCGCCTGTGGCCGTTTGGTTTTAATTGGAAACTGTTTCTTTAAATTTTGAGGAGATCTGTGCGCATGTGTAGTAGAACCCTCAAAGGGTGGGGCTGGGGTGCCCACTAGCTCAGGCACCCCTATAGTCACCCGAATGGAGGTGCGTAGACAGCAAGGGACCAATGAACAGATACCAAAAGAAAAGTATGTCCACACCTTTATCTCAGCTTTCTGCCAGGCGTCTGTGGCCACTCTGATCCTTTTCCCACATGGTCTCATCCAAGATGGCAGCTCCTGGAGCAGCCGATCATCCTGGACTAGAAAGCAATAGATTTCTTTCTTCTGCCACAAATTCCCCCATCTGTGAGCCTTCCAACTTTCTAAGTATTCCTTTATATGTGGTTCAGAGTTCTGGGACCATCCCCTGAACCTGCTTGGTCAGGTATTCTGTGATGTTGTTGGCGGAGCTCTCTGCTATACAACCACCCGATCTGCCATCTTGTTTGTTCCTTCTCCTTCCTCTCTTTTTTCAACTTAATTATCAATACATCTTGATTGCATGTTTGATCAATTTCACATTGAAAAGGTTATTAGAATTCTTTAGTTTCATCATCACTGACTAATGTTTGGTGCATGAATTTGAGTAATAGTAGTGAAAGGGGAAAAACAACCCCGGTGCTGCTCATCAACCACACCTCACTCCAAATGGCCCATCTAGAGACTTTTATTCAGGGTGAGGAAGATAACC
>NW_006408803.1:2578005-2589890 GCF_000296735.1 Chrysochloris asiatica
AAAATAGGAAGACCCCCAACGATATGGATTGGCCAAGTGGCAGCATTGATGGACTCAAGCGTGGCAACAGTAGTGAGGCTGGCCCAGGATCGGGCAGTGTTTCATTCTGCTGTGCATAAGGTCGCTATGGGTCAGTATCGACTCTATGGCACCTAACAACAACAATAAGATATTTTTACTCAACAGAGTTTATTTATATTATATAATAGTATATTTTCTCAACAGAATTTATTTGTATTACATAATAGCTAAGGATCAATGTAGTCTTTTAAGCATTTTAACGGAAAGGATTCTGTCACCATTTTACAGTGATGTTAAATTTGATGTGAATTTGATGGTTCAGCATCCTAAAATATTTACTCTATTCTCTGAGAACCAGAGATGCAGTGATTTGAGGGGCTTGTTAAGTGCTCTTTAGTTCACTTTGCCCCACTCTAAGTAATTTAAGGAACTTTGTTGAAAATTATGCATGCATTTTGCTCCCTCACTCCCAGTGCATTAATTTGAAAACTTTAGGTATTCTTATATACTATTGAGTAGTCTTTATGCATGTTGGAATTTCCAGTGCACCTCCAACTGCTAATAGATGATGGTATATAGCTTATATACTTTGACAATATAGAAAAAATATTTCCATGAAAAGAATTCATGTTATCAACAGCAACAGTAAGAATATTGTGAATGTTTTGTTTTGTTAACAAACCAGTAATACCATTTTTATTTATTCAGCAAGTATTGTTGAGTTGCTTCAACAAGCCTGCTACTGGATATATCAAGATGAAACAGACTTGGTTCCTGATACGAATTTCATGAAACTTAATGCAATGGTTAAAATAAATATATGCATGAATAAATATAATGAATGGAGCAGTCGTCATGGAGTGACAGAAGATGATAGAGAAAAGCTCTTCTATTTCAGTTCTTCCCAGCTGAGAGAAAAAAGGAAGACTTGACCATTCTTGTAATGTTAAATTTGAGAGCAATTTAGTGAAAACAAAGGAATTAGAATGGCCAGAAGGAAAAATGAATATGGGTTCAAAAGATCTGAATATGAGTTTATGATTTTGTTATGTATCACTTAGTAGGTTCTGACTCATAGCTGTGATGTATAGGGTTTCCAAGGAGTGGCTAGTGCGTTTGAACTGCTGAGCTTCCACTGCTTAACCTACAGAACCACATCAGTAGTATAAGTTTACCTGGTCCAAATGGATATTCTTACTGTGACGGTTTCTGTAGATATCAAACTGTTCTCTATCCATTAATTCTTGTCTATCTTCAGTAATCTTTATAGCAGTTTGAGTAGTCTTTCAGCGCAGGCGCACAACACAAACACACACATACAAATGGTTCCCTGTTTACCATCAGAGGTTTCACATTGCTCTTAGATTAAACCTTAGTGTAGTCCTTGTTGACCTTTGTAGTTTGGCTCAGCCTACCTTTACAATCTCATCACATATGTAACCCTTTACTGTTTCTGTGCTTCAGTCATCTGAGTTTAATTCAGTCCCTACATTTTTAAGTTGGGTGTTCAAGTTGTTATATAAACTAGAATCTTCTGTCTTTTCTCTTCTCTTGGAATAACATTGTTATTGTTCTGAATTTAGCTAAACTTCAATTTGTTTTAAAAGGAAGGCCTCTAGCTTTGGTGAGAATAGCTGCTCCTTGGAAACATTATCCAGAGTCCCTATGAGTTGGATCCAACTCAATGGCATTTAACAACAACTATCTAAAAAACAAATTGTCATCAAATCATTTGTGACTCACAGCAACTCTCTAGGACAAAGTAGAATTGACCCACAGAATTTCCAAGGCTGTACATCTTTATTGAAGCAGCTTGTCTTGTCTTTCTGAACTGAGTGGACTGTTTCAGCAGGTGTGAAACAATGACCTTTTAATTAGCAGCAAAGCTTTTAACCACTATGCTACCAAGGTTCCTTCCTATCATCATAGAAATCATTCACTCATTCATTCAATATATACAAACTAAGTATTTACCATGTATGTTTCATTCACAAAACAGCTTGAACCTATAATCAAAGAAGACAATAATTCCTACCTTCCTGTAGTTTAATTTGCATTAGAAAAAAAAGCAGTCTTAAAAAGATAATGATAAATATAATAGTAAGAAGTCTTGGTGTTGGGCTGTCAATTCCAACTCATAGAGACCGTGTATAGGGTTTCCAAAGAGTGGCCAGTGAGTGTGAACCACTGACTTTATGGTTAAAGATTACTTTGCAGTCCAGTGCTTATCCTACAGCACACCAAGAATGTATATATATGTACACATATCACATTATCATCACATGTTAATAAATGCTATGGATAGAATTAAGAAGAAGAATTCCAGTGGAGTGAGAAGGTAGTGAAGAGTGTAGAATTTCTAAACAAGTGGTTAAGAAAAACATGACCATAACATTTGAGCAAAGACATAGTCATCTTCAAAACGTTCACAGAAAAATGAAATTAAAGTATAAAGAAAAAAATAAACTTATTCTTTATCAAAAGTTCCATCAAATTCAAAACATTTTTGTAATCCATACTGCTAAGTATTTGATTCATATCTAAAGACCTGAGATCCTAGAAATGTAAACATCTCAATTATTATTTTTTATATTATTTTGTATTATTAAATAAGGAAAAATGGGCAGCCGTTAGGATTTTTTAAGAAGGAGCCAAATCAAAACTGTAATGTTTATACCTAATGGTTTCTTATTAAAATTCACAAAATTACACTTGTTTGATGAGAACAATGAGCAGGATTTCATTGTGGTGAAGGACTATCTAGTGAAGCATTCCTTGGCCCTTTTCTGATAAAATCTGTGGCTAACGTTCTCAAAACTGTCTCATAGTAAGCAGATGTTATCATTTTTTGGCCTCCCAGAAATGCTACAAGCAAAATTGCTTGTTAGGTGCCCTCTACTTGGTTCGGACTCATAGCGACCCTGTGCACACAGAAACAAGCACTGTCTGATCATGAGCCATTCTCACAATTTCCTATTGCTGAAGTCACTATGCCAATCTATCTCATTGGAGATCTTCCTCTTTTTCACTGACCCTCCACTTAAGGGACTGGTCACTACTGATGATATGTCTAAGAAGCATGCTGGCTGTACTTCTTCCAAAACAGATTTGTTTATTCTTCTGGCAGTCCATTGTTCTTTCAGTATTCTTGTCTAACACTGTAACTCAAAAACATCAATTCTTCTACTGTCATCCTTATTCATTATCCAACTTTCACATGAGTACAAGGGTATTAAAAGTACCATAGGATTGGGTAAGGTGCCCCTCTGTCCTCAAAAAATTGGTCTTTTGTTTTTTAACACTTTTTTTTTTCTTTTTTCAGCAGATTTGCTTAATCAAACACATCCTTTGATTTCTTGGCTGTTGCTTTTACGAGTATTGATTGCAGATCCAAGCAAAATTAAGTCTTTGAAAACTTCAGTCTCTTCTCCATTTGTGTTGCTGATAAGTGTCGTTGAGTCAGTTCCTACTCATAGTGACCCTGTTTAGAGTTTTCAAGAAGCAGCTGGTGAGTTTTAATGACTTAACTTGTGGTTCAAACCAACCTTGTAATCTAGTGCATTATCCTACATCACCACACAAGGACTCCATTTAGCATAATGTTATTATTGATCCAAGTGTGAGGATTTTTGTTATTTTACATTGAGGCATAATCCATACTTTAGTCTTTGATCTTCATCAATAAATATTTTTAAGCCCTCTTCATTTTCAGCAAGCAAGATTATATCACCTGCATATCACAGGTTGTTATTAAGTCTTCCTCCAATCTGGATGTCATGTTCTTCATATAATACAGTTTCTCAGATTATTAGTTCAGCATATAAATGAATAAGTATGGGAAAAAATACAACCCTGACACACACCTTTCCTGATTTTAAACTATGCAATATTCTCTTGTTCTCTTTGAATGACTGCTTCTTTGTCTATATAGAAGTTCCTCATGAGCACAATTTATACCCATTCCTCACAATGTTATATATAGTTTGTCATTATCTACACAGTTGAAAGCCACTGCATAGTAAAAAAAAAAAAAAAAACAACTGGTATTCTCTACCTTATGGCATTCTCTATATTCAGCCAAGATTCATCTGATGTCAGCAATGATATCCCTACTTTCACATCCTCTTTGGAATCCAACTTGAATTTCTGACAGTTCCCTGTTGATGTACAGTTATAGCCAGTTTTTAATTATCTTCAGCAAATATGGGCTTGCATATGATATTAATGGTATCGTTTGATACTTTCTGCATTCTGTTGAGTCACCTCTGTTTGGAATGGGCACAAATATGTATTTCTTCCAATCAGTTGACCTGGTAGCTGTCTTCCAAATTTCTTGTCATAGATGACTGCCTCTGGTGCTGTGACAGTTGATGAAAGCTTTCAATATGTATTCCTTCAGATCCTAGAGGCTTTTTTGCCAACACCTACAGAACTGCTTGGGCTTCTTTTATCAGTACCATCAGTTCTTGATCATAGCTTGCTACCTCTTGAAATGGTTGAATAGTGATAATTTATTTTTGGTACCATAATTTTGTGTATTCCTTTCATCTTCTTTTGATGCTTTCTGTGTCATTCAATATTTTACCCATGTTGTTGTTAAGTGCCTTTGAGTTGGTTCTGACTCGTAGCTACCAAGTATCAGGCTTCAGAGGAGCAGCTGGTGAACTTGAACCACCAACCGTATGATTCAAACTGACCTGGCAGTCCATCACATTAACTCACAGCCCCACACCAGAACTCCTTCAATATTGCAAGTTGAGGCTTGATTTTTTTTTGACAGTTATTTCATATTGAAAAAACTGTTAAGCATGTTCTTCCCTTGTAGTTTTCTAACTCCAGGTCTTTGCACATTTCATTAAACATTTTACTTTGGTGTCTCAAGCTGCCCTTTGGAATTTTCTGCTCATCTCTTTGACTTCCTCATTTCCTCCATTCACTTTAGCCTCTCTACTCTCAGGAGCAAGTTTTGGATTCTCTTTTGACATCCATTTCGGTCTTTCCTTTCTTTCCTGACTTTTTAGGGACCTTTATATTTCTTCAAATATGAAGTTCTTGATGTCATCTTACACTCTTATGGTATTCAGTCATTAGTGTCTAATGCATCAAATGTGTTCTTGATTTGGCCTCTAAATTCAGGTGGGATATATTTAAGGTGATAATTTGGATCTAATGGAATTGTATTAATATTCTTCAGCTTCAACCTGAACTTATATATGAGCAATTTATGGTCTGTTTCACAGTTGGCCTTGTTTTGGCTGAGGGTATTGAGCTTTTCCACACTCTTTTCCCACAGGTGTAGTCATTTTTTAGTCCTGTGTATTCCATTTGGTAAGGTCCAAGCTTATAATCACATTTTATGTTTAAGAAAGGTATTTGAAATGAGTAAGTCTTTGGTCTTGCAAAATTCTATCATGTGATCTCTAGCATCATTTCTATCACCAAGGCCGTATAATCTGTCATTCATTCCTCTTTGTTTCCAGCATTTGCATTCAAATCACCAGTAATTATCAACCCATTTTGATTGCATATGTGATCAATTTCATACTGAAGAAATTTAGAGAATACTTTTATTTCATCATCACTAGATTTAGTGATTGGTGTGTAAATCTGAATAATAAATATATTAACTGCTCTTCCTTATAGGCATATGGGTATGATCCTGTCACAGACAGTTGTGTACTTCAAGAGAGATTTTGAAGTGTTCTTTTTGACAATGAATGCTACACAAATCCAATTGAATTTGTCATTCCCACAACTCTTCTTGTCTTAATAAAGCATATGATTGTCATATTTATAGTGACCTTACCAAATGAAATATCTGGGATATCAATCTTTAGGTGTTCCATTTCATTTTTGTCAACTTTCAATTTTCCCAGATTCATATATCGTACATTCCATGTTCTGATTCTGAATTGATGTTTGAAATTGTTCCTTTTCATTTTAGGTTGTACCTCATTAGAAAATGAAGGTCTTGATAGCTTTACTCTATTCATATCATTACTGTCAACTCTACTTTGACAAGACAGGTCTTCCCCAGTCATATTTTGAGTGCCTTCCAATCTGAGAAGCTCATTCTGGCACTATATCTGACAGTGTCCAATACTATTAAGAATATTTTCCTCTTCTACCATTATATCGGACAATGTTCTGCTGCTATTCATAAGGTTTTCAGTGGTAGCGTAGTGGTTACGAATCGGGCTGCAAACCGCAAGGTCAGCAGTTCAAAACTACCAACTGTTCTACAGGAGACAAATGAGGCTTTCTGCTCCCATAAAGATTTACAGCCTTGAAAACCCTGTACAGAGTCACTATGAGTTGGACCCGATTCCATGGCATGTAACAATAACAACAACCATTCAGAAGTAGTTTGCCTTTCCTTCATCCTAGTCTGTTTTAGTCTAGGAGCTCTGCTGAAACCTATCTACCATGGATAACCCTACTGGTATTTTAAATGCTGGTTGCATAGCTTCCATCCACGTAACAATACACAAGCCATGCCAGTATGATAAACTTATAGAAGAATAACTGAAATGCCTTAAGTATCTGCAAAACTGTTCCCGTGACTGGTCTGCTCCTGACTGGTCTGCTTTTGCTTTGACTGGATCACTTCCATCTCTTGGCTGTGATTTGTCTTCTGGACTATCCTGGCAAAGCCATGGTTCATCTCTTGCTGCAACACTTTGAAGAAACACTTCAAGAGCCTGATCTCCCTTGTTTAAAATTTCTCCTGGAAGTTTAGTTCTTGTCTTCCGCTGATCTGGGTACAACAGTTTTAGTACCCTCCAAGGAAGATGTCTGCACAACCTTGAATTTTTCAGTCAGAATAGTGTGAGCTAAATCAGTCGAGATGTCTAAGGTGTTGGCTATTGTTTATGCATTTTAAAATTGCTTCTCTTTATTTAGGGAAGGATTAAGATTGTTTCCTTTCAAATTTATGTGGAAGGTCTGCTGCTGCAGTTTTCACCTACATTACAACATCATGTTACTCCTTCATAAAATGATTTATCCATTAGTTTATTGCAGATTCCTTTGGGGTATTGTCTACATAAGCTTTTCATAAAACATCACTGATTTTACCATTCTTCAACCCAAACTTCTTCATAAATTTGATGTTTGTTCTTGCTTCAATTTTAGCAGAATTCCTGTTGCTCTTATGGGAGCTCAAACTAGATCCACATTTCTGGTGTGGCACCGTAGAATTAGCACTGGACTATGGAACACAAGTCTGGCAGTTTAAACCTACCTTGGAAAGCTGCTCCTTGGAAACCCTATATAGGGTTGCTATGAGTCAGAACTGGCTTGACAGCACTTAACAATAACAACAGTCTGAGTTTATTTTGATGAATTTTTTTTTTTTAGAATGCTCTTTTTCTTCATAATGGGATATAGCATAGGACTGAAAGGTCAGCTTGAATCACAAGGTTGGCAATTCAACTTTACCAGTCACTACTTCCTATACAGGGTTGCTATGAGTTGGAACTGACTTGCCAAAACTTAAAAATAACAACAGAAGGTGAAGAAATAGGCATGTTGATATCTTTGAATATGCTGTGTCTGGCAAAGGAAATAGTTAGAATGGAGACCTTATAAGAATCTGCTTGGAATTTTCAAGAATTATCAAGAATCTCAGTATGTCTGTATTGCAGTGAATAAAAGAGGGACTAGCAGAAAATAGCTTTACAGAAATAAGAGAGACAAGCTTAAGTACGTTGTCACGTTAATGACTGACTTTTATTCAGAGAGAGAAAGGAAGTCTTTCAAGGTTGAGTGGAAGAAGGCAAGTCTAACTTTATGAATGTCCTTCTTTGGATATTGTGTTAAGAAGGCCAAAGGTAGATGAAAAGTGACCAGTTTAGGAAAGCCATTGCCATATTTTAAATGAAATTTAAAAAAATAGTTGGATTATGGCAGTAGCAGTTGACATTATAGTAAAGGTTATAATCAGCATATATATTAAATTATGGTAATTTTATATTTTAAAATATAAAAAAAAAATTCTAGACAGGTAGTGTATTTCTTGTGTGATGCTGTGGGTTAACGCACTAGATTGCAAAGTTGGTTTGAACCACAAGGTCAGTGGTTCAAACTCAGCACCTGCTCCTCAGAAACCCTATACATGATTGCTATGAGTCAGACCTGACTTGATGGCACTTAACAACAACAACAGTGGCAATGTAGCTGAAAAGATCAGCTAATCGTTGACAATTTGAGCCCACCAATTGCTCTGTGAGAGAAAGATGTGTCAGTGTACTTCTGTAAAGGTTTGTTGTTATTATTAAGTGTTGTTGAGTCAGGTCCAACTCATATCAACTCTGCATAGGGTTTCCAAGGTATTGCTGGTGGCTTGTAGTTAGAAGTCTAGTGCTTATCCTACAGCTTCACACCAAGACCCATGTAAATGCTTATAGTCTTGGAAACTCTATGAGGGGCAGTTCTGCCCTGTTCTATAGGGTCACTATGAGTCAGAATTGACTTGGTGACAGTGGGTAGATTTAATAATGGTTCTATTGTTTTTGACCTGAATAACTCCAAAGTGAAGTTGGCTTTTACTGAGATGTGAGAGACTGAATTTTAGTTTTAGATATACCAAGTTTAAAATGTCTCTCCGGCATTTAAGTGGAGATGTCAAGTATACAGATATGTGGGCTTGGATTCCAAGGTCAGTTTATAGCCTGGGCATGCAGATACTATTTAAAAACAATGAGCCTAATAAGATAATCAAAGAAGTAAGTGCAGATAAATAAGGGAAAGTAGGTACAGGGACTAAGATCTGCAATTCACTGTTATGTTTTCACTTTCATTGTAAGTATTATTTGATTAGTGTCCATTTCCCATACTAGACCAAGGTAAAGATGAAATGGAAACTCAAGGAATGATTCTATAGTTGAGTGCTTGAATTCTCCGTCTTTCTGGTGATCCATGTTCTTTTTATCTTTAGTTACCACCATCGTCACTGTTTATTCAACAGGTGATAAACTACTAACCCTCTTCAGTTTACCCCATCACGATTGCATGCAAAAGCTTACACTTATCATTCACATTTATCCACATAAAACATTCTAATGCAATCATTACATCTGATTATTTTCTTCTAACAAAAATATAAATGCAAGTTAAGAAGTTTAATGCTGACCAGGATTAGTACTTTCGAAAATGTTAAGCATGATTCTACTGTACTTCCCAAAACACAATTTGTCTTTCTTTTATTACTTTATTTGTTGGCAATTCCACTACAGGAGGTGAAATCAATACGATTTAATTAGCTCCTCCAGGGACTAAAAAAATGTGAGCAGAAAGTAGGTGAATGCTTAAAATTACAAACTGAGAGTCAAGATTAGTTTTTGTTGACTCCAATAACAAGAAAGTGACAGTAACTTTTCAGATTTTTCTAGTCTTTCACATAGGGAGTGTGGGTAAGGACAGAAGTTGATTTGTATTTATAAATATATTAGTGTTCAAAATATCCATTCATTATTGTTTACATTATTTTACCCTTGATTCTTAATAGAGTTAATAATGTACATTAGTATCCTAAACACATACCAGTGATTATGCTTAGGAGAGAAGTGTCTTTTTTCAATATCTTATATGCAAGAGATAGTTCTTTATATAAGCATTTCCTTAGAGCTGAATTTTAGTTTCAAACTTACTTTCTGACAAGAAGCAGTGTGTGTGATGATTACTGACCGGAATTAATCAGCATTCCTCATGCCATACACATTGCCGTTAGAATGGAAACAGCAAATCTGTTCAAGTAATGCAAATAAGCTGCATAAAAGGGTAAACAAGTAAGAGTATATAATCATTCTCCGTGCTAGAAATTCCCAGTAGAATTCTTAATTCCACAGTTCTGAGGTCTAAAGAAAAAACAGCTCCAAATATGAGAGAACTTAATGGTAATTATTTGAGTACACCAAAATCCTGGCTTTCAATACATTCAGAACAAGAAAATTAACAGTGACTATAACAGAATCTGAATGCTTGATGTCAAAATTTGGTAAAAGATATTGAGAATCTCATGAAAATATTTAGAATAAACAACAACAACTTGCATTGGAAAGATTAGCAATAAAACTTCAAATTTTATATGTTCTTCAAACTCTTGGGCAACATTGTCACCATGGATGACTATAAAACTTCTGAGACTTAACAATTGATTTTATTATACCCTCCAGAAAATTTTCACAAATACTCACAGCAAGGTATCTATTGCATTTATTGTTGCTGTTGAGTCAGTTCTGACTCATAGCAACCTTGTATAGATTTTCCAAGGAGTGGCTGGTAGATTTGAACCACTGACCACTGCAGTTCAAACCAGTCTTGCTGTTCAGGGCTTATTCTACAGCACTATATTGGATATGGATTAATTTATAAGCTGAATTATTAAAAGCATGTCAACAGTGTGACAATCTTTTGCTATTGAAAAAAACTGTAGTTCTTTTTCATTTGTAAGATCTACCAGAGATCATATTCTTAAATGGCTAATTTAAAGGAAACTGGCACAAAATTTAAAGATATAATTTGAGTCAAGTCTGATGATATACTTTTACTTGTTTAGTCTTTTATGCAGCTTGTTTGCATTACTTGAACAGATTTGCTGATTCTATTCTAACTGCATTGTGTATGGCATAAGGAATGCTGATTAATTCTTGTCGGCAATCATCACACACGCCGCCAATGTTGTACATTTATATTCTCCATTACATAATCTTTGTATGCATTCCTTATGCTATTAGTGAAAGTAATACTTAATAGGTAAATAAACCTGCTCTTGATTTAGCTTTAAAATGAGTGCTGCTCCTTTTCTGTCTTTAAAACATAGGAGTTATAATAGATGGAAGAATCTGGCATAAACTTCATTTGCTTCAAGTAGCTTTGATTAGAATATTTTTTACTGTCTTTACAGCTGCCACTTATAGTAAACTCTAAAATATCAATTGTTATTGGGAGACAAATTTACTAGGTACACAAGAAGTTACTATATTTTACATTTTGAACTTTAAGACAATAAACGTATGCAGTGCTATTGGAGTCCTTTGAACAGTCCTTTCTGAACATTTTGATACTTATAGGTGATTGTGCCTTTGATTTTTAAAAATATAAATAGGAAATGACTTCTAGGTAAAACTAATGTTGAAGGAAACTAACAGGTTTGTGAGTGAGTAAATGTACTATAATTTGAAAAATAAAATCTCTGTAGAAATTTTAAAAGTAAAGTAAAACTATGTCGCAAATTATTTTATGTGCATAGTCAAATTACAATCTGCAACTGAGTTGTGTAGAGAAAGAATGAAATAATAAGTAATATGTATTATAAAAATCTAAATTGTCCATAGATTTATCATCTTTTTCCCAATTTTTGTAATATTTACCTGAATGGCTCCAAAGGAATTACCAAATCAGGTGATCAGATTCAATATAACTTGCCTTCCTATTATCTAGAAAGTATATGAAAATCTGGTTTCTATTTGAATAGCACTATTTAGAATGTTCTATTTCACAAAAATTTTCTCCTTAAAGAAGGTAGAAATTGTAGCTATTCAAAATAACATAAATAATAATGGGGAAGTTTCTTATTTCATGTACTGAAAAATCCTGAGGACAAGTTAGAATGAAACCTATTTTACCTTTTCTCTGAACATGCAGTTCCCTTTATTCTGAGACCTTATCTGTTTATTCTGTAACCACTAGCATCTTTAAACATTCTGATTGTTAGGGATATGAAGGTAAAGACATTTCTTATCTGACTAGTCCAGCTGAAATCCAAGATTGTTGTTAAGTGCCGTCGAGTCGGTTCCGACCCATAGCGACCCTGTACAGGGTTTCCGAGGGTGTAAATCTTTACGGGAGTAGAAAGCCTCATC
>NW_006408803.1:2596115-2596672 GCF_000296735.1 Chrysochloris asiatica
CTATCAAAAGCCATGTTGTCTTTTAAACTAAATGTGCCTTGTAGCTTAGGGCAGGGAAACAGACAAAATGGAGTTGGAGGGAAGGGAGAGGGAAGAACCGGAAGGTATTGTTACATTGTAACATTTCCCTCTCTTTGGTTAAATAAGAAAAATGAATGGCCGTCTCTATGATCCATGCCTGTGGGAAAAGGGACGAAGGTCATTTTTCTGTAGCTACTTCCTGCTGGCATAGGGGCGACGAGGTTGTCTTTGGTCTTTTGGCTTGGACCACGGTCGGCGATGGCTTTGTCGTTGTTGGTGGTATTGTCAATAGCCATTGGGCTCTTCAATGGGAGACCAAGAAGCGATAGAACCAGGTCAGCAGCTGGACTGGGCTTAGGCCCACAGTTCTAGGTCTTCGGAACCTGCGATCGAACAAAACGAATAACACAAGGGGCACCTGCCAGCAAAGTAACTCATAGTGGGGGTTAGAAAGGAAAGCAGGGAATTTAATAGAGGATTATGGAACCAACTAGCAAAACCTCCATTAATGGGAAATGCTTACAGTTCCAGTAGCT
>NW_006408803.1:2597185-2607111 GCF_000296735.1 Chrysochloris asiatica
GTCCATACATCAGTTCAAAAGGAGAGATTTGGAGAGGTGCTTTAGGCAAGGATCTGAGGTGTAACAAGGCTAAGGGGAGAAGTGAGACCCAGTCAGCATGAAGTTCTAGGGTTAACTTAGTAAGGACAGCTTTGATTGACCTGTTGGTTCGCTCCACCTTCCCTGATGATTGAGGGTGAAAGAGGATGTGGAGGTGCCAGGAAATTCCCAATAATTTAGCCAATCCTTGAGTTATGTAGGAAGTGAATTCGGGGCCATTGTCTGACTGGAGAGAAGTAGGGAGCTCAAAGTGGGGAATAATTTGCTTGAAAAGGAAAGCAGAGACTGCGGAGGCTCACTTGTTTGTGGTAGGAAAAGCTTCAACCCACGAAGAAAAGGTGTCAACTAGAAAAAAAATATATTTGTACCTTTTAACTGTGGGCATGTGGGTGAAGTCTATTTGCCAATCCAGGCCGGGGAGCAGACCCCTGGCTTGGTATGTAGGGAAAGGGGTGGGTTTGGAAGATGGATTTGTCTTTTGGCAAATTTCACAGGTGGAGGAAAGATGTTGTAAAAATTGCCTGTCAGACAGGGAAAGAGTGACTAATGGTTCTAAAAAGGTAAATAATGTTCTAGACTTGGGGTGGAAATTTTTGTGAAGGTACTTAAGTTGATCCTGGGTCAAGCTCAACTTCTGAGTTTCCGCTCCTTGATTTACTGAGGCACTAGGGAGTACACTCAGTGTTAAGGCTGCTTTCTTTGATATGCGATCAGCCAAATTATTTCCCTTGGTTGTAGGTGACTGGTCTGACTGGTGAGCTCTACAGTGGACAATGCCAATGGCTGCGGGCAGCCTGGAAGTCTTTAGTAGTTTCATAATAAACTTAGAATTCTGGATGGAATTACCTTTGGTGGAACAAAAACTTCTTTCCCTCCAAATGGCTGCATGTGAAAGCAGAATATGGAAGGCATATTTGGAATCTATATGAACCATGAGTCTTTTTTCTGAAGCTAAGGTAAAGACCCGTGTGAGGGTGATCAACTTTGCTTGTTGATTAGTTGTTTGAGGAGGGAGGGAGCCCTGGTCAATGACTTCACTTTCAGATACAATGGCATAGCCTGCCCACTTGATTATATCTTGGAAGAAAGAACTACCATCAGTATACCAAACTAGGTCGGGGGAGGAAAGAGGTCCTTTCTGGATGTGCGAGTCATGTGGCAAGAAGACTTCTAATGCTTCTAAGCAATTGTGAATCGGTTCCTGGTCTGGCACAGGGAGTAGGGTGGAAGGATTAAGGAGCAGGCATAACTGGAAGGTTATTGGTGAGGTGTTCCTGGTGTGCATGAGCATGGGCCTGTTCCAGTACTCGCCTACCCTCCTCAGGGGTTAAAGAGTTAGTTAAAACAACAAAAATATCATGATAAGTTAGTTGGTAAGACTGCGGTAGAAATTGAAACTGCTTAATAAAAGTTGCAGAATTTGAAGTAAAAGACCCAAGTCTGGATTGAATTAAAGCTAACTCTGCCATTGGAAAAGGGGTATGGACTCGGACAATTCCTCTGCCCCAGCCACTTCCCACAAGGGTGTTATTATATGACTGGACTGATAAAACTCAGGGCCCATTAACATTCGAGATTTGAAACGAGTACAAGGCGGGGTAGGTGCATATGGAGGGGAAGTGGTGGGAGAAGAAGAGGATGGTAAGGGGAGTTTCTGGGGACCTGGAGAATGTGAGAGAGGGTCCAAAGTGGGGGGTGGGGTGTACTTGGGGCTTTTTGATAGGGAAGGGATTCATCAGCTGTGTCAAATTGGCTGATGGAGTCAAGAGGACAAACAATGGAACAAAGAGAAGGTGGAAGATAAGAAAAGCCATGGATATACGGCATCTCTGACCATTTTCCCTGGTGCTCACAAAAGTTAAATAGGTCTTGGATTAGACCTGATTCAAACGAGCCATTAGGCAGCCAGGTATTTTGGTTGTCTAATTTGTATTGAGGCCAAATTCGAGTAGATCAAGGTCTAAGCCCTCGAGGTTTCAGAGTAAACACCCTAAGGGGGCTCTTGAGGTTCCCACCTCAGACCCGGTCTGGGGTGTGGGGACCCAAGCTCCCAATGGCAGAATGGATAAGTCCTGGACTTGTTCTGGTGAGTTCCGAACTCACTATGGAAGACACAGAACCTGGTGCCCAGTCTGTGTCCCAGATGGAGTCTTATGTCCTGGTTACTGAGGTCCAAATCTCCATACCCAGGGTAGCCATAAAAGGGGACATAAATGAGCCAGAGGGCTGAAGAATTAATTCCTGCCAGTGATGGATGCTGAGAAGGCGTCAGGGAAGATGATCATGGGTGCTGGGAGGGTGCGTTGAAATGAGTGGGTTAGGGCGCCGGGAGAATTAGGGTCCTGGGCCTTCTGATGTTAAATTGGGGGCCTCAACCATCCCACTTCTGACACCAATGAAAGGGGAAAAACAACCCTAGTGCTGCTCATCAACCACACCTTACTCCAAATGGCCCATCTAGAGACTTTTATTCAGGGTAAGGAAGATAACCTCTGCCGGAGAGAGAAGGCAGGAGGCAGAAGGGAGGAGAGAAAGAAGGAAGAGAGAGAGGAGTCAACAGGAAGGGAGGGGATTTATATAGGTTCAATAGGAAGGGAGTGGTCATTGCTGGGGTGATTTAGCTCTGGCCTATCAAAAGCCATGTTGTCTTTTAAACTAAATGTGCCTTGTAGCTTAGGGCAGGGAAACAGACAAAATGGAGTTGGAGGGAAAATATTGTAACATTGTAACAAGTAGTGCTTACTGGTCTTCATTGTAGGCATATGGATATCATCCTATCACAGACAGCACTATACTTCAAGACAGATTTTGAAATGGTCTTTTTGAAGATAAATGTGATGCCATTCCTTCTCAATTTGTCATTCCCAGCATAGTAAACCATATGATTGTCCAATTAAAAATGGGCAATACCAGTTCACTTCTGCTCACTAATGCCTATTATATAGAATTCTATGTGTTTAATTTAACTCTTGGTGACTTCCAGTTTTCCTAGATTAATACTTTGTCCATTCCACATTCTGATTATTAATGGATGTTTGCTGTTTTTTCTCATTTCATCAGCAAATGAAGGTCCCCGAGCTTGCTCCATTTACATCATTAAGGTTAACTTGGTTTTCAAGTTTTTTATGGCTTTTCCAGTAAAATTCTAATCTTTATAGTCACACTCATTTCTTTACAGATATATGTATAAATGTTAATTATGTAGATGTATAATGAATTATACACATAAGAAAGGTGTTGTTTTCAGAGAACTAAGACAAGATCACAATCTCCCAAACTACAAATCAGAATTTTTGGCACTAATTTTAACATTCATTTCACATTGACTGTTTTTTTTTTTTTTTTTCTTTTCTGTAAAGCTTTTTATTTGGGGGCGGTAAAGGGGGCACAGTGGACAGGGACCTGCTCAGTCCTTCTTGGCAGTCACTTTCCTCATGTCCGCCAGGACGTTGCTGAGCTCCTCTCACTTCCTCTTGGTGCGGATGTGTGTCCCCACCATTTTCTTTTATACTTGAGTGCCTGCTTGTTCTTGGAGACCTTGAGCAACTCTATGGCCCACTGCTCATAAGGCACAATGCCACACACATCCTGTATCATGTCCCACATGAACTTGGTGTGCTTGGTGAAGCGACCACGGCGGCGGCTGTGCCTTGGCTTGCTCACGTTCTTGGTTACTTTGTGGCCCTTGTTGAGGCAAACGGCTGTAGGGTAGCACACAGCCATGACTGCTTTTCCTCAATGGCTGCTGTGGCAGAAGGCTCACATTCACTTTAAATAATCTTCTTAGCCTCATCACTGAACACACATGCCACTAGATTTTGTCCAATGAGTATGACAGGAGCCAAATAACTGAAGCAATTTAGGTTCAATTATTTTCTTTTTGTGAGAAAATTCTTATTTGTTACTTCTTATAAATAGCATTTTATTTTATATTGTTTTATCCAATAATTAGTATATGATCAATAAAATACTTAAATGATTTTAACAACATTGTTATGAAGACAAAAATGGAAGAACTGAAGAAAATGAATTATGACTGGCAGTGATATTTTACTATGCTTGTTTTTTGTTGAAAATGAAGGCTTAAGTTAAGACAGTGAGTTTTACTTAGAAATACCGTTGTTGTTAGGTGACATTTCGTCGTTCCCAACTCACAGAGACGCTGTATAGGGTTTTCAAGGAATGACTAGTAAATCTGAACCACTGACCTTTCAATTCAAACCAACCTTATGATTCAGTGCTTGTTGTACAGCGACTCACCAGGACTCCAGGAATATACTGAGCTGGAAAGAATGTAACTTCCAACTTGGCTATGAAAAAAAAACCAAAAAAACTGATTTATGATTTTTTTATCTCATCAGAATGCTGAAAACAGAGCACAACCAATTGGCCCAAAATGTAATGAAAGGTACAAACTGTAGAAGAGATGAATCTTGGATTACAAAGGTTAGATGGAGCAGAACACTGGCTCTAATTAAAAAGGTGAGCAACATACAAAAGTAGATTGATGATTTCAGGAAACATAGGTTAAAATAGGAATGCTAGATATGAAACAACAGATGAAGAATATGTTCATTGGATTTATCAGTAGATGCAATAGTTGAGGAAAAAAAATCATTGAACTTGATAAGTCTATAGAAATTACCCAATATCAAATATGAAAGGAAAAAGGAATAAATCCAGCATACACGAGATACTTTGAAGTAATAGTATGTAATGTTTGCAACAAAAGAGTAAGCACACCAAAGTCATATATATGAAATGGAAAATCATCTTTAATTGTTTGAATCTCTTGGATGTAAATGAAAAGGAAAATATCAAAATTCCCTTACAAAATAAAGACACCAATTTCTTTGGAATTTTGGGTTCTTTATACTAAATGTTTGGTCCTATGTTGGTCATTCAGGTAGTACCATTTTCTTGATTAACAGTTATCAACATCCCTTGAATCATAAGGGGCCAAGGAAATCATTTGACTTTATGTTACTTTAACACATAAATAAACCCCTAGCTTGAATATCTTTAATAAGAATGCCTGTAGTTCCACTGAAGGTTATTTAGTATCATTTTCTTATCTTTTCCAATATTCTCTATTGATGAACATAAATAAAATTACCTGGTTAAGCTAAGATTAACAGAGCTTCAGCCTAAATTGGCTTAATGAATAGTAAGTAGTTATTGTCTTATACAACTGAAAAACTGAGAAGCAGAAATGAATCTCTGTGTTTAGGACATATTGTCAGATATCTTACCCTCGTCATCTTAGCTCAGCTTTGCTTTGTTTAGACTTCATTTTCAGGTAGATGTTCACTCTTGGTGAAAACATGGTCATTTGCAGTTTTGTTTTAATTGTGGTTGTTAAGTGCCGCCAAATCAGTTCCAACTCATAGTGACCCCGTATACGGTTTCTGAGGAGCAGCTAGTCAATTTGAACTGCCAGCCTTGTGATTCACAATTCAGTGCTGATCCTATACTGCCACAGATTTTTCAGTGGTTTCTGGGAAGAAAAGAAGGAAAAAAAAAAAAAAAAATCCTGTCTTGTCTTGGCATTGACACTATCCTTAGAGGTGAAGCAGATTTTCTAATCAAGAATAGCTCATGTGCAAGCAACACTTAAGGGATTAGCAAAAACAAGCCTCCAAGAATTGACAGAAAACAAATCAAAGTGTTTTAACAAACTGATGCAGCACTGGAGGCACTCACTCATCTATGCCAAGAAATTTGGTCAACAGATTGGAAGAGATCCATATTTGTTAGGTGACCGACCAGAATGTGGAATTCATTTGAACAATTTCCTTTATATTATATGCAAATAAAATGTTTCTGAAAACAATTAGAAAAGATTGTAACATGACATAAACAGGACGCTATCAGAATTTCAAACCTCATTCAGAAGAGGACATAGAATGAGAGATATATTGCTGATTTCAGATGGTTATTGACAGAAAGCAGAGAATATCAGAAAATTGTATACTGTGTATTATTGCCTAGGCAAAAGTTTTCAACTGTTTGGATCATAGTAAACTATGGGTAGCATTGGGAAGAATGAGTATTGTTGAACACATAATTGTGCTAATTAAGACCAAGAGACAGGTGTTTGAACAGAACAAGAAAATACTGAATTGTCTAAAATCAGGAAATATGTGGCTCAGTGTGGTATCTGTTTACCATACTTATTCAATCTATAAGCTGAACAAATAACACAAGAAGTTGTATTGCATGAAGAAGTATGTGGCATTAGGATTGGAGGAAGAGTTATTAACAACCAGTGGTATGCAGATGACAAAACCTTGTATGCTGAAAGCAAAGAGGACTTTAAATACTTACTGATGAAAATCAATGGCTATAGCCTCCAATATATATTACACCTCAGTGTAAAGGGGAGTAAAACTTCACAACTGGACCAATAAATAACATAATAAATAAGAAAAAATTGAAGTTGTCAAAGACTTCGATTTGCTTGCATCCACAATCAATGCTCATCGAAGTAGAAGTCAAGAAATCAAATAACATTGCATTAGGCAAATTTCCTGCAAAAGACCTCTTTAAAGTGTTCAATAGCAAAGATGTCAGTTTGAAGATTAAGGTGTGCCTAACCCAAGCCAACCAAAGAAAAAGTTCAAGCATTGACTTGAAATATTGAAGGATTCTATGGGCAAAATATTGAATGAGGCAGAAAAAGTCCAAAGAAGATAGAAAGAATAAAGGGTCGTTACCAAAGAGAAATGGTTGATATTCAACCATTTCAAGGTGATGGACAGACATAATGCCTGCAGCAATGGGCTCAAACATAACTACAATTATGAGGATGGTGCATGACCAGGCAGTGTTTCATTCTGTCGTGCTTAGGGTTACAATGAGTTTAAACTGACTCAGCATCTAACAACAGCATCAATGTGTGCAAATAGTAAGATGATTTTTTTGCTTAAAATATACCTTTAATATAGCTATCAGTATGAAGCATTTGATCCAGGGGCACTACTATAAAGTGTAAGAAATATTTCATGCTAGTGGGACAGTTCCTCTCACATCTGTCAGTTTGTCATTCTGTGGTGGCTTGTGTTGCTGTGATGCTGGAAACTGTGTCAGTAGTGTTTTAAATACCAGCAGCATCACCTATGGTGGATAGGTTTCATCTGAGCTCCTTGCCCAAGAACAAACTAGGAAGAAGAAGTCAGTGGTTCAATTCTGAGGGCTTAGTCGCTGAAATCCTAATGAATAGCAATGAAACTTTGTCTGATATATGCTGGAAGATTAGCCCTTCAGGTTTGAAGGCAATAAAAATACAGCTGAAGAAGACTTGCCTCCTCAAAGTAGAATCAACCATAATGACATGGATAGAGCAAAGTTTCCAGAACTTTCATTTACTGATGTTGTTGTTGTTTTTACATACCGTGGAGTAGGTTCCGACTCACAGTGACCCTGTACAGGGTTTCCAAAGCTATAAATCTTTACAGGAGCAGAAAGCCTTATCTTTCTCCCATGGAACAGCTGGTAGTTTCGAACTGCTGACCATGAGATTAGCAGCCCGATTCATAACCACTATACTACCAGACATAATATGACTCAAATTGAGGAGAAATAGCTGCAAACATCCATTAATAATTGAAACAGAGAATGTAAAAAGTATGAATCTAGGAAATTTGGAAGCAGTCCCAAATTAAAAGGTTTGTATCTAATTAAATTTCTTAGGCTTGTTGTTGTTGTTATTGTTGTTGTTATTAGGTCCTAATGAATTGGTATCAGTTCATAGATACCCTATGCACAACAGAATGAAACACTGCCCAGTCCTAGGCTAAACTTACAATTGTGCCATGCTTGAGATCATTGATGCTACCACTTTACCAATCCATCTCGCTCTGGGTCTTCCTCTTTTTCTCTGACCCTCCACCTTACTAAACATGATATCCTTCTCCCGAAACTGGTCTCTCCTGACAACATGTACAAAGTATGAGAGCTGAAGTGTGGCCTTCCTGGCCTCCAAGGGGCACTCTGTGTTCACTTCTTCCAACAGAGATCTGTTACTTCTTTTGGCAGCCCATGGCACTTTCAATATTCTCTTCCAACATCATAACTCAAAAGTATCAATTCTTCTATGGTCTTCCTTATTCATTGTCCAGCTTTTGCATGCATATGAGGTATTGACAATACCTTGGGTCACGTGCACCTTAGTTCTCAAGCTGATATCTTTGCTCTTCAACACTTTAAAAAGGTCTTGTGCATCAGATTTGCCTAATACAATACGTCGTTTGATTTCTTGACTGCTGCCTCCATGAGTGTTGATAGTTGATCCGAGAAGAATGAAGTCCTTGACAATTTCATTCTTTTCTCCATTGATAAGAATGTTGTTTACTGGTCCAGTGATGAGGATTTTTGTTTCTTTACATTGAGATACAATCCATACTGAAGGTTGTGCTCTTTGATCTTCATCAGTAAGTACTTAAGTCGTCTTCACTTTCAGCAAGTAAGGATGTATCATCTGCATATTGCAGGTTGTTAATGAGTTTTCTTCCAATCTTGATGCCACATTTTTCTTCATATAACCCAGCTTCTTGGATTAATTGCTCAGCATACAGTTTGAATAAGTATGGTAAAAGAATTCAACCCTGTTGCATACCTTTCTTAAATTTAAACCATTAGTGTTCCCATGTTCTGTTTGAACAATGGCCTCTTCTTGGTCCATGTACAGATTCCTCATGAGCACAGTTAAGTGTTCAGTAATACCCTTACTTCACAATATCATCCATAGTTTGTCATGATCCACACAATTTAAAGCCTTTGCCTAGTCAATAAGGCACAGGTAAACATCTTTCTGATATTTTCTGCTTTCAGCCAAGATCCATTGGACATTAGTAATGACATCCTTCATTCCATGGCTTCTTCTGAATCCAGCTTGAACCTCTGGAAGTTCTCTGTCATTGTATGCTTGTAGTGGTTTCTGTATTACCTTTAGTAAAACTTTACTCTCATGGGCTATCAAAGAGATTGTCCAATGATTTCTGCATTCCATTTGGTCACCTCTCTTTGGAATGGGCACAAATACTGACCTCTTCCAATCAGTTGGCCAGATAGCTATCTTCCAGATTTCTTGGCATAGGTGAGTGAGCGCCTCCAGTGCCACCTCACTTTCTTGAAAGATTTCAATTTTTATTCCATCAGATCCTGATGCCTTGTTCTTTGCCAATTCCTTTAATGCACCTTTTACTTCTTCCTTCAGTATCATTCACTCTTGATCATATACTACATCTTGAAACAGTTGAACATCAACCACATACTTTTGGTACAGTGATTCTGTGTATTCCTTCAATCTGAAATGGATAGGTATTGGCCATTTGGCCATTTTAAATCATTCGTATGACTTACTATGCAAGGGAAAATAACACGAAGAGAAATATTCATCATCAAAAGAAACATTGTAAGATTAATCTTGAAGTACAATACTTTCTATAATTAGATATCCATAAGCCTACAAGGAAGACCAGTAAATACAATTATTATTCAAAATTATTCAGGGACGACCAAAGCCAATGACAAAGAAATTGAAGTATACAAATTTCTGCAGTATAAAATTGTTCAAACATGCAATTAAGGTGCATTGATTAGAATGGTGATTGGCATGAAGAAGTTGGAAACACCATGAATTGATCAGTAGTTGGAAAATATAGCCTTAATGATATAAATAATGCTAGTGATTTGAGCTGCTGACCGCGGGGTTCACAGCCAGGTTTTTTAACCACTACACTACCAGGCCTTCCTTGAAGCTGGCGGATCAGGTAGACGTGTAGCGAGGAGCTCGGTCAACAACAACACGGAATACTGGGTCAAGAGGACTCATGAGTTGGTGTTGGAACTCTGTAACAAATATAAAGGTATGTTTGGAGGTTCGG
>NW_006408803.1:2607211-2609417 GCF_000296735.1 Chrysochloris asiatica
GTAGAAAGCCTCATCTTTCTCCCGCGGAGCAGCTGGCAGTTTTGAACTGCTGACCTTAAGGTTCGCAGCCCGATTCGTAACCACTACGCTACCAGAAATCCAAGATTAAATATCAGTAAACCCAATTGGTTTTAATTGGATAATGATCCCAACACATACCAGCAACTATAAAGAGCTGTGCAAAAGTTGTGTTACTCTTTGTTGTTGTTGTTGCTAGGTCCCAATGAGATCCTAGCAACCCTACGCACAGCAGAATGAAACACTGGTTATTTATGTGCCATCCTTTCAATTATGTGTTAGCTATTTGTTTCTGCCACTATGACAATCCATCTCATTGGAAGGCTTCCTCTTTTTGCTGATTTCCCATTTTACCAAGCATGATGTCCTTTTCCAGGGAATGATCCTTCCTAACAACATACCCAAAGTATAAGAGATGAAGTTTCTCCATCCTCTCTTCTAAGGAACATTCTGACTGTACATCTTCCAAGATACATGTGTACTTCTGGAAGTCCATGGAACTTTGAATATTCTTCACTAACACCATAATTCAAATACATTGATTCTACTCCAGTCTTCCTAATTCGATATCACCTGCATATGAGGGAATTAAAAATATCATAGCTTAAGTAAGATATGCTTTAGACGTCTTTGCTTTTGAACACTTTAAAGAGATATTTTGTAGCAGAATTGTCTAATGTAATATACCGCTTGATTTCTTTACTGCTGCTTTCCTGAGCTTTAATTTTGGATCTCAGTAAACTGAAGTCTTTGACAATTTCAATTGCTTGTCCATTTATCATGATGCTATTTATTGGTTCAGTTTTGAGAATTTTTGTCTTTTTTACTTTGAGATGCAATTTGTATGCCATTGATTCCTGGTGACTTGTTTTTCACCAGTGCCTTCAGTGCAGCTTGGACTTCTTTCCATATTATCAGTTCTTGATCACATGCTACCTCTTGAAATAGTTGTGTCATCTGAACTTTTTTTTTTTTTTTTTTGTACAGTAACTGTGTATTCCTTCCATCTCCTTTTGGTGCTTCCTGCACTATTCAATATTTTTCCCGTAGAACCCTTCAATATTGCAACTTAAAGCTTGAATTTAATCTTCACTTCTTTCAATTTGATAAATTCTGAATGTGTTCTTCATTTCTGGTTTTCTAACTCCAGGTCTATGGACATTTAATTATGATACTTTTCTCTGTCTTCTTGAGCTGCTCTTTGAAAACTTCTGTTCAGCCCTTTAACGTCATAATTTCTTCCAGTTACATTAGCTCCTTTAAACTCAAGTCAAAGTGTCAGAGTCTCTTCAGACAACCATTTTGGTCTTTTCTTGACAGGAAATTAAATTGCTGTGAATTGATTGAAGGTTTACAGAGCAGATCCTCTGTATTATATTGAACACATTATATACTTTGTTTCATCTCAGTGTTTGTAGTCCCCTCCTTTTACTGTCTTCCTGTATGATATTCTAAATGTCATACCATAAACCTTGTAGTCTTTGGTCATTGGTGTCCAATGTATCACATCTGTTCTTGAGATTACCGCTTAATTTGTGTGGGATATATATATATTCAAAGCCATATTTTCAATCCTGTGAACTTGTTTAAATATTCTTTGGCTTCAGTCTGAACTTACATATGAGCAATTGATGGTCTGTTCTATAGTCAGCGCCAGCATTGCTTTGGCTGATACTATTAATCTTTTCCATTGTCTCTTACTACAAATATAGTCAATTTGATTCCTGTGTATTCCATCTGGTAAGATTCATGTGTGCAATCACCACTTATGTTATTATAAAAAGTATTTGCAATGAAGAAGTCATGGTGGTATTGTTTCCTATAGATTCCGTCCTGACTCATAGCGATCCTGTTTAGGATTTCTGAAACTTTAAATCTTTATGAGAGCAGAAAGTCTCATTTTCCTCCCATGGAGTGTCTGGTAACCACAAACTCAACAATTTGAATCTACCAGCCATTCCATGGGAGGAAGATGAGGATTTCTCTTCTCATAAAGATTTAAAACTTAATTACACTAGCAGGGCTCCTTGAAGAAATTATTAGTCTTATAAATTTCTATCATGGATTCTCCAGCATCATTTCTATAATGAAGGAAGGACATATTTTCCAACTAGTGATCCTTCCTCTCTTTCTCTCTCTCTCTCTCTCTCTCTCTCTCTCTCTCTCTCTTTTTTTTTTTTTTTTTTTT
>NW_006408803.1:2634816-2636712 GCF_000296735.1 Chrysochloris asiatica
TGGAAAACAATATGGCGTTTCCTCAGAAGGTTGAAAATAGAAATACCTTATGATCCAGCAATCCCTTTACTCAGTATTTACTCACAAGAAAAAGATATATGTACACCAATGTGTATAGCAGCAGAAGACATATGCACATCAATGTTTATAGCAGCACTATTTACAATAGCAAAAAGGTGGAGATAGCCAAAGTGCCCATCAACTGAAGAATGGATAAACAAATTGTGGTACATATACACAATGGAATATTATGCTACATTGAAGAGTAACAAGAAAGCGGTAAACCGCTGCATAACATGGATGAACCTTGAGGAAATTATGCTGAGTGAAATTAGTCAGTCATAAAAAGAGAAATACTGCATAGGACCACTACTGTAAAGGACTAAGAACAAGAAATTATACTGAAAGGGGCAGGGAGAGGTCTATGTTGGGGGTTGGGAAGGTGGTGAAGGTGGTGAGGGGGGAGGATGGAGCGCAGGGTGGGGACTGGTCACAGGAGAGCTTGGGTGCGAGGGAGGGGGGCAATATACAGGGAGGGAGAGAGTGAAAGGGAAAAACGGGGCAGCTGGGAGAACAATTGGGCATGAGTGAAAGGGCTAAAGGGGACAGATATAAAGCAAGTTATATACACAACCTGGGATCGGCAGGGCTCTGAGACACAGGGATTGAGTCATGATTGGAATTGGGGGGAATCCTGTTAAGATGCTGGAATGTTTTTTTATTACGCGATTAACCAAGGGGCGAGAGTTTTAGTCTGTGTTACAGGTCAAAAACTCTCCAGTATGGATTCCAGCCTGAGTAATTCTACCCTATAGCAAGAGGACAACTACTTCTTCCTCTTTGGAGCAACCCTGCCTGAGGGAGCCAGCATTCACCGAGGACTCATCTGAAAGAGTGACAGCATCTGCATCTCCATTGAGGCCCCTCTGGCAAGAGCACCAAGCTGCCAGCCAGCCGTTTCCACAGCAGAGAAGACTCTAAGAACTGTTTAACCCTTAGAAAACTGGTTAAACTCCAGTGACTTTCTGCTGCTTTGCCTTTTGGGTGGGGGGAATGGGGAGTTAATAGATGTTACTGACTTTGCAATTGTTCATCAACCATCGTAGGTTTTATCCCCTGTTAAAGTTTTCAGAAGCTAGGCAATCATTGCGGTGCCAGGCCCTTAAACGTGCCACGTGTCTTTGCTCTCATGTCAAGAATCACTGCACTACTAGTAATTGTTACCTTTTTTCCCTGCCCGCCATGTAAAGGCTTATAAAACAGACTAAATGCTTTAGAGAAAGGAAGGTCGCTCAAGGGAAATAAGATTTAATATATCCAGTTTACACTCCCAGCTAAGGTTGTTCACAATATAAGTAGATTTGTGTTATTTTTCAGTAATCCAGAACTTGATTGGAACTTAATTCAACAGCATTTTAGGAGGTTGTGGAATAATATCCACTTGTCTGTGGATATCCATCAGCTAGCTATATGCTCAAATTTCTGATATAAGTAATTCTCAAGTTGAGCACTGAGTGGCTACTAATTTGCTACCCCTGCTAGAGATTAAGATCCCCTGAGAATGTGATTGAACCTCAGCATAGTGATCCTGCTTGGTCACCTTAGAGCAGGTGGTGGTCTGGCAACGTCTTGCGTATGGAGTCCCCAGCTGGTCTCCTCCCTCCCTGCCTTCTTCAGATGGTGGCTGTTTATGCTGGACGTGTGGCCAGAGATGGGTAAGGATTACGTGGAATCTCGGCAACCTAAGACAGAGCCATTGCCATGCTGCAATGACAGGTAAGACGGAGGAATTCTCACTGACTGCCTAAGACAGGCAGCATCCCTTAAACAAATAATAAATAAGGGGGAATCTGATGCAGACCGTGCAGACCCAGTCAGGAGTTCAAGTCCCTGTGG
>NW_006408803.1:2636812-2683205 GCF_000296735.1 Chrysochloris asiatica
CTAGCAGACATAGCAAACTGTCCCTCATCTGATTATTCAGTTATGCTTGTTAGTAATCGCATACATGAGCCCTGGATATCCACAGATAAATGTAAAAACCTTTCCTAAATCTGAGACTGTAAATTCCAAAAAGGCAAAGTCCCCCCCCGCCCCCAACACACACACACAAAGCTAAAGAGGATAGAGAGAAACACTGTTAACTGATGAATGATGTATGGAGGGGATTATAATCAGTGTAATGAAACAAGTTATATGAATGGTTGAATGTGAAACTGATGATGTGCCTTGTAAACTTTCACTCAATCCACAATAAAAATCTTAAAAAAAAACCAAAAAAAAAAAAAAAAAACCAAGCAAATAAACAAAGCAAAGAGGAAACAGAGGCAAATACTATTAACTGATGACACACGGAGGAGATTGTAATTATTGCAGTGAAACAAAATACGATTGGTTGAGGGCAAACAAACGATGAAATGGGAAGGAAAAAAAATATGAATGGGATACAGAGTATCACTTTACCAAAAAGAATTGGTTGATGTTCAACCATTACAGTAGTTTGCATATGATCAAGAATCAATCATATTTAAGGAAGAAGTACAACGTGCACTGAAGGCATTAGCAAAAATAAGGCTCAGGAATTGACAGAATACCAATTGAAATGTGTCAACAAATTGATGCAGGTACTCACTAGTTTATGAAATTTGGAAAGTAGCTACTTGTTCCAATGATTGGCAGAGATCCATATTTCTGCCCATTCCATAGAAAGGCGACCCAACATAATTAACAAATTACCACACATAAACAAATTTTGCTGAAAATTATTTAGGAATGTTTGTAGCAACATATCAACAGGGAGCTGTCAGAAATCCAACCTAGATTCAGAAGGGGTCATGGAAATAAGAATATTGCTGATGTCACATGAGCTTCAATAGAACAACACCAACAAGTACCTGACAAAATATCATTAAGCAAAAACTTACCAAAAGGTGGCATTACAACCTGGAAGAGAAGTCTAGTTATCTGCTTTCAAAAGGTCAGAGCTATCAAAATCTCTATGCAGTGTAGTTCTACTCTGTCACATATAGGGTTGTCATAAATCAGAATTGACTGTAGGCAACTAATTTTGTTTGATTTATCTGTCATTGGATGAAATATCAAATCCTTACTTCATAAAATGGGATGGAAGGATGACCTCAATACCATAGAGTTCTTTCAAATTCACTGAATTTTGTTTAGGTCAGCTCTGCCCCCCACTTATTTTGGTTTCTTGAATTTCTTTTATTCTGATAAAATAGAAAAGAAACTGTAAGAATAATATCAATCCTCTTTTTAAAAAATAAATAAAAGAAAAATAAGCTAAAATTAATGTAATGCTGAGACCGGCAATAATGTAATAGAGATGAAAATTATTATGACGTATGCTTGTTTGCTTCTATTTTTATTTTAGTAGATGCTTCAGAGAAATATAATGTTTTATATGATTGATTAAGTTTGTGAGTATTTTATGAAATTTATTCTAAGGAGTTATCTTTTTAGGAATAGACCCATTCAGTTAAAAGGGGAAGCATGAAAATAAGTGATGAAATATTAAATTATTCCAAATGTTATTATTAGATGCCATGGAGTTGGTTCCAATCCAGAGCAAATCTATGTATAGTAAAACAAAACACTGCCCAGTCTCTGTACCATCCATCTGTACCACTGTTACAGACCAGGAAAAATAGCATTAGCTATATATGACCTTAGTCCTCAAAGGACTAATGTGTGCCTGACTCAAGCCATGGTATTTTCAATAATCTCATATGCATATGAAAGTTGTACAGTGAATAAAAAAGACAGTAGAAGAATTGATGCATTTGAGTTATGGTGTTGGAGAATATTGAAAGTACCATGGACTTCCAAAAGAACAAACAGATCTGTATTAGAAGAAGAACAGAGTGCTCCTTGAAAGCCAAAATGTTCAGATGTCTTCCCTTGTACTTCAGACATATTATCAGGAGGGACCAGTCCCTGGAGAAGGATATCATGTTTGGTAGAGTGGAGTGTCAGAGAAAAAGAGGAAGACTCCCAAGGAGATGAATTGGCACATAGCAGCAGCAATGGGCTCAGTCATAACGAATGTGAGGTTGGCACAGGCCTGGGCAGTGTTTCATTCTATTGTGCTTAGGGTGGCTATTAGTCAGTGCCAACTTGTCGGTACCTAACAAAAGCAATGTATTTGACCTATCCAACAACAAATGTTAGAATAATCCTTTCATGTAATCAGTTAGGCTCTTAAGTGTACCCAGTCCCCTTTTCCTGCACTCTCTCCTATCACAGGTGTCAGGCATCTATTGTCTTCTATTACTTTCCCCAATAAATCTTTTACACCTCTAGTCCTGTCTTACTTTTTGCTGGTAGGTGGACCCACACTAACATTGGAAGTAAACACAGCCATAGATTTCATAAGAGCAAATACAGAAAATGAGGCTGAAGTCTAAGCTCTGGATCTATCTGATCATACATCTTACAAGTCAGACTGAGAAATCACATCTGAACCTCTATAGTAAGTAAACTGACCAAAATTTATAGTAAGCAATTATCACAAACAAAGCTGACTCATAGTATAATAATTTGGGAGGGAGGATGAAGGAAAAAGGTAAGGATTGTCATTACTTAATGTAAAAATGTATGCCTCAAGTGAATGACTAAGATAATTATGTTAAAATGATTCCTTAAGCAGGGGTTCAGTAGGTACCTTTTTCATTTTTTCCTTAGCCCAGTTAGGAGATTCTGTTACTCAATTCAATCAGCAACTTTTTGGTGAAATAAAAGAGATGAGATAAGGAGCCATTTAAGATTACATAGGGAAGGATATTATATTTACAAAAATAATGCTCTGTCACCACAGACTTATAAAATAAAAGATAGACAGTCAAATAAAAATCCAAACCCTTTGCTATGAAATTCATTCCAACTCATCATGACCCCATGTGTTCCAAAGAAGAACTGTTTCATAGAACTTTCTTGATTATAACCTTTTAGTTTTTTAACTTTTAATTTTGAATTGGGTGAAGATTTTCAGAGCAGATAATTAGTACTGCATTCAACAATTCATGCACATTGTGTTTCATTTCATTGATTGCAATCTCCTCCATGTAACATCACTTACCATACTTTCTCCCTGTGTGGGAAGCAGATGGGTAGGTTAGAATTGTCAACCTTTAGGTTAATACCAAACCCAACCCACTGCTGTCCAGTTGCTTCTGACTTCTAGTGACCCTACAGGACAGAATAGAACCGTTCTATTTTGGAGGCTGTAAATCTTTATGAAAGCAGATTGCCTCATCTCTTTTCTATGGATTATCTGGTAAATTCAAACAACTGACTTTTCAGTTAACAACCAAATGCTTAACCAACTGCACAATCAGAATTCTTTTCAGGTTAGTAGTCGAGGACTGCTAACTACAAGTTCAGGGGTTCAAACCCACCAACCACTCCTTGGTTACCCTATACAAGACTGCTACGAGTTGGAATCAACTCGATGATGCTTAATAACAATAACAACAGTCAAGTGCAAAACTTGTGCCACCTAAAGACTGGAGTGGTGCTGTAGAATAAGCACTGCACAACTAATCTCAAGGTTAATACTTCAAACCCACAAGTAGCTCCTTGGAAATTCTATATAGGGTCACTATGAATCATCTGCGTAGCAAAGCCAACTCCACACTCTTTGTGAGCATTGTTCCTCTCCTATCTTTTAAATACCTGAAGCACATTACCTGCAGGGCAGATCATCATCTAGTGACATTTTCATCGATGTCAGGGATTCTTTGTGACTCACCTTTTACTCAGAATGGATGATTGTTGTTGTTAAGTACCATTGTATTAGTACCTGCTTATAGCAACCCAGTATTGGATTTCCAAGGAACAATTGGTGACTTTGAACCACCAACCTTATGGTTCAAACTGACCTTTCAGTCCTGTGCTACAGCACCACATGGTTAGTGAGCCATAATCCTCATTTACCACTTGTATTTTCATACCCCTCTGGGAATCACTAGCATTAGTTGAGCTCTACAAATACCAAAAGGTGGTTACATATGAAATGTTTTTATTAGAGAAAAAAGCAGAGGGTAGTTTTCAAACTAGTATGAACTTGGGTAGGAAATGTCTCAGAGTGCAGACCTATTTCAGTAAAGATGTTGTTAGGCCAGATGGGAATCTTGAGCCAAAGTCCTTATTGGATTTTCGATCACCTGTCTTACTGTCACAGATAGTCATTGAAGTATTGTTGTTCTTAAGAGCCATTGAGTTGGTTTCAACTCATAGCAACCCTGTGTACAATTTCCAAGGAGTGACTGGTGGGTTTGCACCACCAACCTTGTATTAACAGTCCAGTGCATATCCTACTGTACCACACCAGAACTCCAATAATTGAATGGGAGCAATCATACATCAAAACCACTTATTTAGCATTTGCATGAAGGTGAGCTATATTGAGAGGGGTAGTCACTGAGGCCATTAATCATTAATGTTCTCCACAGCAGGAGATACAATAGTTTTCATGGACACAACAGTTGCCATTCCTTTAACACAGGGATCACATAATAATTGGGAACATGGGTGAAGGATTCAGATTGCCTGATTTCAGGACCTCTGTCCGACTATTGGAATATATATATGATATTCAGTTTGTTAGTATTTAAAGTGACACTAATTCATACCCACTAGAGAGATTAAAAGCTGTTTTTATTATGATTACATCCACAATATAAGCATCCAAAAACTGTAACTTTTTCTGTGATAAAATTTTTAATTAATTAATTTTAATATCAGTTGCTATTAATAGTTGGTGTTAAAAATTACATTTTAGACAATACATTACTTTTCATTAGCAATACCACAAATGGCACTGTTTTAGGTGCTGTCTTGTCAGTTCTGACTCAGTAATCTATGCACAACAGACTAGAACACCACCGAGTCCCATACCTACCTTACAATTTTTGTTACACTTGAGTCCATTGCTGGTACTGCTGCTCAAATCCATCTCCTTGTGGGGGGAGTCCTTCTATTTTTAACTGACCCTCCACTTTATCAAGCATGATGTCCTTATCAGGAACTGGTCCCTCCTGCTAATACATCCAAAGTATGTGAGATGAAGTCTCAACAGCTTGGTTTCTAAAGAGTATTCTTGCTTTACTTTTCTCAACACAGACTTGTATGTTCTTCTGGCAGTCCATGGTATTTTTAATATTTTAATATTCTTCTCTATAATGCTCTGGTAGCTTAGTGGTTATGAATCAGGCTGTGAACCTTAAGGTCAGGAGATTGAAACTATCAGCTGTTCCACAGGAGAAAGAGGAAGCTTTCTGCTCCTGTAAAGATTTACAGCCTCAGAAATCCTGTACAGGGTCACTGTGAGTCGGAACCATGGCACATAACCACCACCACTCTAACCATAGTTCAAATGCATCAATTTGTCTTCTGTCATTCTTGTTCACTGGCTAATTTTCACATGCTTATGAGGCAACTCAAAATGCCATGTCTTGGATTGTTGTTGCTGTTGTTGTTGTAAGTGCCGTCGAGTCGGTTCCGACCCATAGCGACCCTGTACAGGGTTTCCGAGGGTGTAAATCTTCACGGGAGTAGAAAGCCTCATCTTTCTCCATTGGAGTGGCTGGTAGTTTCGAACCGCTGACCTTAAGGTTCGCAACCCGATTCGTAGCCACTACGCTACCAGAGCTCTTGGATTAGGCACACCTTATTCCTCAAACTGATATCTTTGTTTTGAACACTTTAAAGAGATCTAGTACAGAAAAACAAAAATCCTCACCACTGGACCAATAAACAACATTCTTATCAACGGAGAAAAGATTGAAGTTGTCAAGGACTTCATTCTTCTTGGATCAACTATCAACACTGATGGAAGCAGCAGTCAAGAGATCAGACGACGTATTGCATTGGGCAAATCTGCTCCACAGGAACTTTTTAAAGTGTTGAAGAGCAAAGATGTCAGCTTGAGGACTAAGGTGAGCCTGACCCAAGACAGTTATTTTCAATAACCTCATATGGATGTGAAAGCTGGACAGTGAATAAGGAAGATCGTAGAAGAATTGATGCCTTTGAGTTGTGGTGTTGGAGGAGAATACTAAAAGTGCCATGGACTGCCAAAAGAACCAATAGATCTATTTTGGAAGAAGTGCAGCCAGAGTGCTCCTTGGAGGCCAGGATGGCTAAGCTTCATCTCTCATATTTTGGACATATTGTCAGGATAGAACAGTTGCTGGAGAAGGACGTCATGCTGGGTAAGATGGAGGGTCAGAGAAAAAGAGGAAGACCCCCAATGAGATGGATCAGCCAGGCGGCATTATTTATGGCGTCAAGTGTGGCAGCGGTGGTGGGGTTGACCCAGGATCGGACATTGTTACATTCTGCTGTGCATGGGGTCGCTATGAGTCGGTTCTGACTCAATGACACCTGACAACAACAACAACAGTACAGCAGACGTGCCTAATTTTGACTGCTGCTTCCATGAGTGTTGAATATGGAGCCAAACAAAATGAAGCCTTTTACAACTCCTATCTTTTCTCTATTTATCTTGATATTTATTGATCCACTTGTGAGGATTTTTGTTTTCTCACATTGAAGTGCAATATGTACTTAAAGCTGAAGTCTTTGATCATCAGTGTTTTAAATCTTTACTTCCAGCAAAGGAAGAGTTGTATCAACTGCATGGCGTGGGTTGTTAATTGTTAGTGTGTCTTCCTCCAATCCTGATTCCATGTCCTTCTTCATATAATCCAGTCTCTAGGATTATTTGCTCAGCATTCAGACTGAATAAATAAGGTGAAAGAATGCAATACGAGCACTCATCTTTCCTGGTTTTAAACCATGAATTACACCTTGTTGTTTTTTTTTTTTCTAACAACTGCCTCTTGCTCTATGTATGGGTTCCTCATGAGCATAATTAAGTGTTCTAGAATACTCATCCTTTGCAATTTTATCCATAGTTTGCCATGATGCACACAGTCAAAAGCCTTTGCATAGTTAATAAAGTACAAGAAGACATCTTTTTTATATTCTCTGCTTTCAGTCAAAAACCTTCTGCCTTCAGCAATGATAACCCTCCCTCAACATACTCTTCTGAATCCAGCTTGAGTTTCTGGCAGATCATTTTCAATGCACCACTGCAATAACATTTTAATTATCTTCAGCAAAATTTTACTTGCATGTGATAGTGATATTGTTCGATGATTTTCACATTCTTTTGGGTCACCTTTCTTTGGAATGGGCACAAAAATAGATCACTTCCATTAAGCTTATTTCCTCAATACACAGGGTTGAAAGGGGCAGGCAATTTAGACATTGGCTACCTAAAACGAGGCAGGGCTAGTGGCCTACTCTATGACCTGTTGGTCCTGGCAGTCCTCAGCAGGCTGCCTTTTTACCTGCCTAACCTACTATCCTGCTGCCATTTCACCTGCCAATCTTGGTTCATCAGCCCTGCAGTTATGTGAGTTAAAAGCCTCCAGCCCTAACTCATGGACTTAGGTCTGACCACCTCTACAACTATGTGAGCCATTTCCTTGATGTAAACCTCTTTTTATATATACATATATAAACTTTACTGGTTTTGCTTCTCAAGAGAATCCAGCCTAAGACAACCTGTTTGTGAGCTAATTCTGTCATCTGTAAATTAGTGATCTTATAATGGCAAATCATTCATAATCTTGTTGTAGCTTTTAAATAAAAGTTGGTAAATATAATGCCTGGATCTATGAGGTTTTACTGTTCCTATTCTTGTGTTTAAATAGGTCACATCCTGTTTTGGATTTCTCAATCTTTTCTAAGAGTTTAATTATGCCTCCCAAAATTAGAGAAAGGTAGAATACAGTTCCTTTTTTCAGGAACCTACTAGTATCTGAGCCCTAACTTCCTCTTAGCTGATTTTACATTTTCTTCAGTAAGTGGAATCTTTATACAGTCTGAGTGTTGGGTGGTCTGGTTCTTTATTCCTTGTTTATGAAATAAACTTTATGTATGTATTGAATGATCCAGGGCTTAGCTTCTTTCATTGCAAAAGGCATGTCTTTTGAGATTTATAAGATTTCGCTTTTGAAAATCAAAAGTTTTTTTTTTTTTTTTTTTTTTTTTCAGAGTCTCATATATTGTCTCTCAACCTATTGCAAAAGTGTTGACGACAGGGGCATAGGAAATGGGGCAAAGATTAAGAGGAAATGCAGTATAGGAGGCAAATCTTAGTTAATATCTCAAAAGATTACTTCTTCACAATGTTTCTGTTTAAGTAGTTCTCTGTTCCTGAAATTCCTTCCATTATCAATTAGAATCCTATCTATTCAAGTTGTGATTTGAATGCTTCCTCCTATTGGAAGGATTTTTTAATCATGCCACTCCAAATTGCTTTCTTCTTCCAACCTTTATTATGGCAGTCATTAAATAATTATTTTAAGTGGCCTGGTACATGATCTATTTTCCCCTCTACACTGTTTGCTCCTTGCAAACTGGGAATAAATCTTACTCTTTTCTTGTATCTACATTTTTCTCAGTACCTAACATAGGGCTTGACATATAGAAGTACTTAAAAATGTTGAGCATATTAATTTAACAGATTACAGTTAGCTGGTTGCAGCAGAGGTTTATAGTTCTGTCGGAATCTCTCCCTACATCTTTTGAGTTTTCTAAATAATCCTTATCTAGTGCCGTGGATCATTAATATTGAAGTAACTAGACACAACATATTAATCTTTATGTCCTTTAAAAACACTGAACACATTCTCTACATGCATGCTATTTTGCCAGACTCCAGAGATGAAGCATTGAATAAGACTTGTCTCAAAAATAGAGATACTTAAACCAACTAATTTGAGGATACATATGTCTACCACAGATTCTGACACATAATGTGACTTGGTAGGAGGAAGAAATGAAGAAAGAACTCTTTTGGAGTTATGCATGCGTTTACTGGGCAGCAAAAATCAGATACCCTTTGCTCATCCCATGGAAGTCTTAAAGAAGCTAATGATTAAGCTGTATCTTCCAGATGGGTTGTTGGTGTTGTTGTTAAGTGCCGTCGAGTCGGTTCTGACCCATAGCGACCCTGTACAGGGTTTCCAAGGGTGTAAATCTTTATGGGAGTAGAAAGCTTGATCTGTTTTATTTATAATTTAGTCAAAATATGTTTCTTTGCAACTTAGTGTTATCATTTAAAGTGTGGGTTCTAAATAGACAACCTATGTTTGCTTGTAAGCCAAAACAGATTTAAATCTTTATTCTGTCATTTGCTAACTTATTCTAGATCTTATCCTCACTGTGCATGCTCTCTTTATCTATAAAGTTGGAAAGTATATCAACCTACTAGGTTTTTTTTTTTTTTAAGTTTAAAGTATATAAGTTTAAAGTTTGTAAGCATGTCTAACAGAGTATGTTTTAGCTTATAAATATTCAACATCATTTCTTTCTTGCTTTTTACAACTTTTCATTAAAAATATTTCCTATTTAACATCATTGAAGTATTTGGTGTCTATTCAGGAATTCTAAGTAGGGAGACTATATGAAGAAATGTGCACTCTACTAAGAAACTCAGCAGAATAACTTGGAGACTTTTTAAACTGGTTTCACACTTAACACTAATTTCCAAGTCACTGTTACTGCTGTAGCAGATCATTCTTAATCACAGGAGTTTGTAGTATACTATTTTATTCAAGGATGTTGTAGCAAAAATGACTTTGAATTCAAATTTTTAGTTTTTCATCATCCATCTGTCCTACTATGGTGGTTTGCATGTTGCTGACAAGCTGGAAGTTATGTCATTGCTATTTCAAAAAGTAGCCGGGTCATCCATAATGACAGATTTTAGCAGAGCTTCCAAACCAAGAGATACCAAGAAGAAAAATGTGGCAAATCACTTATGAAAATTGTTATTTAGGGTGCTAGTTGCCAATTCTGACAAAGTGAAAACCTTATCAGAATATTGTCTAATATAATGCTGAAAGATGAGCCCCATAGGTTAAAAAACACTCATAATAGACAGTGGCTGAAACAAAGGATTTGAGCATACCAGTGATTATGAAATTGATGAAAGACCAAGCAATGTTTTTTTCATTGTACCCAGGATTACCATGAGTTGAAGTCAACTCAACAGCAACTAGCAAAAAGATACAGATAAAAATATTGCTCAGTTCTAAATTAAAATAACTCACATATTTGAGCTCAGATTTCCTCATGTTTCTCTAGTTTGTGTAGTTACAAAGATAAGTGAAATCACTAAGACACTATCCTCCTGAGCAAAAAGCAATAAAGTTTTGTAGTCAAGACCTCCATAATCAAATCATTTAAAAATCTTTATTTATTTTCGGATGAATAAGAGGCATTCTTCTAACACTTTTCTAAAATGCATTTTTTTTGCAAGTAGAATTAAAAATGAAAAAAAAAATCCAATAGTTTGAATAAAAAATAGCAGCTTTGAAGTTAGGACAAAGATATTCTGTAAAGATAAATATTCTTTATACAAGAATGGATTTTGGCTTATCTTTAATACTTTCTTGTTGTAAATTGTGTTTGCGAAGTGGAATGATATGAGAATGTGAAGTGTGTTATAAATTTTATTCTTGGCTGAGATTCACTGAAGCAAGATTTTAAACCTGGTCCATTCTCAACTAGGTGCATCGGTTATATTTACAAAGACCTTCATCTTAAGAAAAATAATCATTAATGTCTAAATTCCATATGTTTGTCTCTTGATTTATATCATACTTTTACTCGAGAAAATCTAACTAACCTAGTTAGTCAGAAAATGTCTATTCATCAAGCACACTATGTCACTTCCTTTGTGTTGCTGTAGGATAAGCACTGGACTGTGAGCCATGAGGTCGGCAATTCAAATCCACCAGCTGCTCCTTAGAAAATCTCCATAGAGTTTCTATGAGCCAGAACCAACTTGATGGCACTTAGCAGCAACAATAACATGTCAAATACATGTCGATGATTTATTTATAAAATTCAGTAGTTCTTGCAACTATGATTTAGATAATACACATGTTATAATAATACCCTTTTCTTGAATCATATAATTTTATTTTTTAAATTGTATGATTCAATAAAAATATAATTTAAAAACCAAAGATAAGTAGATACTTTTAATATATCACAGTGTTATCTAACACATACTTCATAATAATAATTATAATTCATAAAAATATGCTGTATCATTTATAACTATAATAATAAACAAACACTCATCTGTCAGTTTGTCGCACTGTGATGGCTTGTGTGTTGTTGTGATGCTGGAAGCTCTGCCACAAGGATTTTGAAAACCAGCAGTTACTCATGAAGGACAGGTTTCCGCTAAGCTTCTAGACTAAGACTCAGAGGAAGGAGATGGAGACTAAATCTGAATGATTAGCCACTGAAAATATTATGAATAGCAGTGAAACACTATCAGATACCACCAAAATATTGAATATTGAAACATGATGAACAGAAACAGAATATTGTCAAATACAGTTCTGGAAGATAAGCCACTCAGATTGGAAGGTGCTCAAAATATGACAGTGCTGCATCAATTTGTTGAAAGATTCCCATTCATAGTCTATCAATTCCCAGAGCCTCATTCTTTGCCAATGCCTTCAGTACACATTGAACTTCTTCCTTCAGTACCATTAACTCTTCATCATATGCTACCTCTTGCAATGGTTGACCATCGACCATTTCTTTTTGGTACTGAAATCTCTGTACATTCTTTCAATCTTCTATAGATATTTTCTGCATTGTTCAATATTTTATCTAAAGAATACTTCAGTATTGCAAGATAGGGCTTGAATTTTTCCTCAGTTCTTTAAGCCTGACAAATGCTGAATGTGTTCTTCCCTTTTGGTTTTCTAACTCCAGGTCTTTGCACATTTCATTATAATATTTGACTTTGTCTTCTCAAGCTACCCTTGGAAATTTTCAGTTTGCTCTTTTACCTCATTTCTTCCATTTTCTTTAGCATCTCTACATTAAACAGCAGGTTTCAGAGTATTTTATGACATACATCCATTTTGGTCTTTTCTTTCTTACTTGACTTCTTAATGCCATTTTGTTTTTTTCCTGTATGATACTCTTGATGTCATTCTCAACTCTTCTGGCTTTCAATCATTAGTGTGTAATGCATCAAATTTGTTCTCGTGATGATCTTTAAAATTGGGTGGGATATGTCCAAGGTCATATTTTGGCTCTGTTGGACTTGTTTTAATATTCTTCAGCTTCAGCCTGAAATTGCATATGAACAATTGATGATTTGTTCCACAGTATCCTCCTGGCCTGGTCTTGGCTAATGATATGGAGCTTTTCCACCATCTCTTTCCACAGATGTAATAAATTTTATTTCTGTTTATTCTATACAGTGTAGTTGTCATTGTTGTTATGTGCCATCAAGTCGGTTCCAACCCATAGCCACCCTGTACAGGATTTCCGAGGATGTAAATCTTTACTGAAGCAGAAAGCCTCATCTTTTTCCCGCAGGGAAGCTGGTAGTTTCGTACAGCTGACCTTAAGGTTCGCAGCCGAATCATAACCACTACGCTACCAGAGCTTCTTATAGGTGTCTATTATGTTTCTTAAAAAAGATATTTGCTATGAAAAAGTCATTGGTCTTGCTAAATTCTTTCATGTGATCTCCAGCATCGTTTTTATCACCAAGGCCACATTTTCCAATTACTGATGCTTCTTTGTTTCCAAACTTTGCTTTCCATGCACCAGTAATTTTCAATACATCTTACTTGTGTGTTTGATCAATTTTAAAGGGAGGAATTTGATAGAATTCTTCAATTTCATCATCATTGACTTTACCATTTCGTGCATAAATTTGAATAATAATAATATTAATTTGTCTTCCATGTTGTTGTTGTTGTTATGTTCTGTGGAGTCACTTCTGACTCAACAACCCTGTACAGGCTGTAAATCTTTATGGGAGCAGAAAGTCTCATCTTTCTCCCACAGAACAGCTGGTAGTTTCAAACTGCCAACTTTGAGGCTAGCAGCCCAATTCGTAACCAGCCCAATTTGTAACCAATACGCTACTAGAGCTCCTTTGTAAGATTATGGATATCCTATCACAGACACCATTATATTTCAAGACCTTGAAATGTTCTTTTTTAATCATGAATGTGATGGCATTCTTCTTCAATTTGTTATTCCCATCATAGTAAACCATATGATTGTCCTATTCAAAATGCCCAATACTAGTCCATTTTAGCTCACTAATACCTAGGATATTGATGTTTATGCATTCCATTTTATTTTTTGACAACTTCCAGTTTGTCTAGATTCATACTTTGTACCTTCCATGTTCCAATTATTAATGGATGATTGCAGCTATTTCTCATTTTAGTTGTCTCCCTTTAGCAAACGAAGGTCCCGAAGGCTTTATTCCAATTGCATCATCATGGTGATCTCTACTTTATACAGTATATGATTTACCATGTTTTATCTCTTCTTATCACTGCTTGTTGTCAGTATGACACTGTAGTGACTTCTGTGTTGCTGAGAATCTGGACACTAGGCAACTAGTATGTTATATACCAGTAGGATCATCCATGATGGACAGGTTTCAACAGAGCTTTCAGATTGAGGCAGACTAGGAAGAAGAAGAAGCAGACTCATTCTAAAATATTTGCTTTTGTTGTTGTTAAGTGCCGTCAAGTCAGTTATGACTTATAGCAACCCTGTATTGGGTCTTGAGGAGTAGCTGGTTGGTTTAAATTGCCAACTTTGTGGTTCACAGTCCAGTGCTGATTCTGTAACACCACATACATCTGAATGATTATCCACTGAAATATTATGAATAGCAAAAGACCTTTGTCTGGTAAAGTGTGGGAAGATGTGTCCCTCAAGTTGGAAGTCATTCAAAATATGATTTGAGAAGAGTTGCCTCATCAAAGTAAATTAACCTTAATGATTGAATAGAGGAAAGCTTTTGGCACAACTCAAAATTAGAAGAAACAGAAGAAAAACATCAATTAATGATTGGAATGGCAAAGTACAAAGTATTACTCTAGGAAAACTAAGAGTCATTAAAACTGAAATGGAGTGCATAAAGTTCATGAGCTGAAATGGGATGGTATTAGCAATTTTGAATCTATAACCATATGATTTACTCTGCCAGGAATGACAAATTAAAGAGGAATAAGGTCATATTCATAGTCAAAATGAATATTTCAAGATGTATCTTGAAACATAATGCTGTCTGTGACAGTCTATATGCCTGCAAGAAGAGCAGTAAATAAGGCTCAAATTTGTGCACCAACTACTAAAGCCAATGTTTTAAGAAATTGAAGAATTCTATCAGCTTCTTCAGTCTCAAATTGATCTAACATGCAATCAAGATCCATTGATCATTACTGGTGATAGAAACAGTGGCAACAAAAATGGGCTTAAATGTAACAATTGTTAGGATGGTACAGTGTTTCGTTCTGTAGTGGATAGGGTAAATATAAGTCTGATCTGACTTGATGGCACTTAAAAAACAACAACAACAACAACTCCTGTAATCCTCATCAGAAAGCTCCGAAGGAAAGGCTGTCATTACCTTTATGGTACAGAAGAAGAGACTGAAACCATATTAATATGACTGCTAAGCAGTAGAACAAGAATTGACAATAAGGTATGTCTGATGCTGATGCCCACATTCTTAAGTACCGTGTTATACTGCTTTTAACAATTCTTCCTTGCTGGCATAGATGAAATCATGCATATCTTCCACATAAAATATTTGAATAGGATATTTAACACCTTGTGATTAGAACTTTTATCAACAGTTTATTTGAAACTAGTTCAGTATATACAGTATGTCAAAATGATAATCAGTTTACTGAGCAATCAATTTGTACATGTATAGATAGTGAAAGGCATCTCAAATTAATTGTTAGTAATCCATTTGTCTAGATTTGGACAGTCTGGATCCCGATCCATTTCTTTTCATCTTTTTCTCTTAATTTCTTGTCTTCATTGAAAGTCTACATTGTCCTTGCAGATCCTGCTGGCTGAGCAGGCTGTCATTTCTTGGACAATCTCTCCAGGTTGGCAGACATGCTATTCCAAGGCTCTCACAGTTGCTATGAGTTTTTGTAGGAAATTTACAGATTCCTGCTGCAGATATCTAATTTTCCTGCTGATAGTACTAGCTGCTTTCCTTGCAGTAAATCCTTATTATCTCACTTTATTTCTCCATTTTCCATTTTCTCTTTAGTCATGCTGCTGCTGGTTTTCTCCACCTATCACTAAAACTCCCTTCTCTTTATCCCTTTGCTATTGGCATTCACATTTGAACATCATTCTTGTTATGTCTACTTACTTATTTGTGTTTGTATGTAGGTATTCCTAATTGTTTGCATCTATCCTCTACAAACATCATCATTTTGTCAGAAAGGACCACCTTCTGGGTAACACCACTAGGAATACCTTTCTCCCCCAGGAAATCTGACAAAATCTTTCTCTCCAGTGCTTCCTGTTCTTTCCTTTTAAAGCATTTCTCTGCTGAAGCAGCTAAGTGGCTGCACAACATAATCCTGTATAAAGCTGGCAGAAATGCTATTTCAGAGCATTTGTGTTTAACTCCTTACTATCCATTCTGTAGAGGCTGCAAAGACAAGTGCATTACCATTCAAAGAATTTTCACTGAACTTGTATCTTTTAAACAGTTAGGATGTATCAACATCTTTTAGGTCTTTCCATTGTTGCTTCACTGTGATTTGTGTCCTAGAAAGCTAACCATATGGACTGCATCAATGGGTTATGTTTTCTTCTGGTTTCTGGGTTATGTTTAGAATTTGGAAGACACATGCAGTGAAAAAGGAAACTGAAACAGGAGTATTTATTGCCCTGTTTATCTCTCTGTTAGCTTGCTGGTTGCATCCCTGTTCAAAGGGCGTAGGTCTTAGCAAAGGGTCATCTCCATAGGCTTAGCCATTCTACCAAAATATCCAAACCAAAGCAGTTGCCATGGAGTCAATTCAGTTTCATGGCAGCCCCATGTGTTAAGAGTAGAACCGGGTTACATAGAGTTTTCAATGACTGCGATCTTTTAGAAATGGCTTGCTATAACTTTCTTCCAAGGAGACTCTGGATTGATTCAAACCACCAAATTGTTGTTTAGTAGCCAAGTGCTTATCTATTTGTTCCAACCCAGTAATACACAATTAGGTGCCATAGAGTCAGTTTCGACTCATAGTGCTGTGCACAACAGACCGAAACACTGCCTGGTCCTGTACCATCCTCACAGTTGTTATGTTTAAGCCCATTTTTGCTGTAACTGTGTCAATCAATCTCATTCAGGGGTCTTCCTCTTTTACAGTGATCTTCCATGTTATCAAGTGTTATGTCATTCCCCAGGAACTCATCTCTCCTAATAACATGTCCAAAGTTCAAGATACACTCCCTCTGCTGACTTATTCAGTATTGCTTCCCCCTATGTTAGCTTCCAGGAGTCATGATTTGGTATCATAGGATAAGCACTGGACCGCAAGTTTGGCTTGAATCACAATATCGGCAGTTTAAACTCATTAGCCATTCCTCAGAAACCCTATACAGGGTTGCTGTGAGTCGGAACTGACTTGACAGCAACTAACAACAACAAATGTTAGTTTTCAAGCTCTGTCTTACCACTTGTGTGTTTCCTAATGTCAGACCTATAGTATCATTATTGGACATTGGAAATAGTCTTGGGAAATGATTTCATTATTGAGCATTCCTCAAATAAAAGATGAGTGTGTTGTCTGTCTCCTATCCGGGCCCTAACTTGTACAGATTCTGAACAGACATAGTATGGGGATTCAGGAGCAGTTGTTGTCTTCAAGGGTTTACACTGTAGACATTGAGTCAACCATACAAATATTGAAATTACAAATATATTATAGAAAATACAATTGTTGTTATTAAGTGCCATCGAGTTGAGTCAATTACGACTAATAGCTACCTTGCATAGAGTTTCCAAAGAGCAACTGGTGGGTTTGAACTGCAGTTTAGTGCTTATCCTACAGCACCACACCAGGACTCTGAAAATATGACAGAAACATAAGGTAAAAGAGGTTACAAAAGGAAGTTGGTTCTATCTAGGAAGAGGGTATCAGAGAAAGTTTCAGGGAGCAGTGTTTAAGTGCCTAGGAAGATGTATTGTTTTCATGAAAGGATTGCTGAAAGGACTGGGATGATGTGTCTGGGAGAAATAAGTCATTTTGGGATGGGAGACTAGCACTGGTTAGGCAAGAAAATGTGAAAAATTACTATAGTATGTTTACCTAGTATCCATTGCTTTCAAATAGATTCTGATTTATGAAACTGAATAGAACTGTCCCTTTAGGGTTTCTATGACTTTATGGAAACAGACTGCCACAAATTTCTCCTGAGGAGTGTGGGTATGAACTGCTGACTTTTCAGTTAGTTGTTGTTGTTAAGTACTGTTGAATGGTTTCTAACTCATAGTGACCCTATATAAGGTTTTGAGGAGCGACTAGGGAGTTTAGCTGCCTGCTTTGCAGTTCAAACTGATCTTGCAGTCCAGTGCTTATCCTACAGTGCTACACCAGGACTTAGTGGTTAAGCACTCAGTAGCAGAGTGCTTAACTACTGTACCACCAGGGCTTCTTCTAGTTTTTGTAAACAACTGCAAAATAATAACAGCCAGAGCTTAGAGTAGGGCATGCAGCAAATGAGTGAATCCAGAAAAGCCCACAGAATGTCTACTATATTATAATAAAGAATTTGAACTTTATTATGTATATTATTTAAAAAACAATAAAGAATATATCCTAAAAGTGGTAAAATATACATTTTCTTTGGACAGTACATTTTGATGACAATTAGAATTATTTGAAAGAGGACAAGACTGAAAACATGGATATGAGCAAAGAAATGGGAAGACATGAGGGTCTTCTTAAAGTAACAATGCTATTTAGGAATATTAAGAAAATATGGCTAATAAAGCTTGTTCATGCTTTGGAAATGGGGGTGAAGAAAAAGACAGCCCTACGGTGATCCCCCAGTTTTCTGGATTAAGATTGGTGGTACCATTTTATGAAATGGGAAGTTCAAGATAAGGATATATTTGGGGTAAAATAGGAAGAAATGACAGTAAGTTCCTTTTGGAGTAAGCTTCTCTGTGATGCATTTAGAAATTGAAATTTAGAATAAAACTCTGAACCAACAGTAAAGATTTGAATGTCATCAGAAAATATATATAACACTGCTAAGGAATTAATTGAATTATCTTAGGAAGGGTGTTAAATTTATTAAAAGGAGAACAATGGTGGTTGTGTGCCAATGAGTTGGTTCATAGCAACTCTGTATAGGGTTTCTGAGGCAATAAAGCTTTATAGGAGTACAAAGTGTCATCTTTCTTTTGAAGAGCAGGTAGTTAATTCAAACTGTTAACCTTGCAGGAAGTAGCCCAACTCATAACCCATTACTCTATAACCAGAGTATGGTTGTGAAGTGCTCTTGAGTTGGTTCTGACTCACTGTTGTTGTTATTAGGTGCCAACTAGTCGGTAAGGACTCATGGCGATGAAACACTTCCAATCCTGGACCAGCCTCACTATTGTTGTCATCTGGAGCCCGTTGATACTGCCACTTTGCCAATCCCTCTCATTGGGGGTCTTCCTCTTTTTCTCTGACCCTCCACCTTACCAAACATGATATCCTTCTCCAGCGACTGGTCCCTCCTGACAATATGTCGGAAGTATGAGAGATGAAGTTTGGCCATCCTGGCCTCCAAGAAGCACTCTGGCTGCACTTCCTCAAACACAGATCTGTTGGTTCTTTTGGCAGCCCATGGCACTTTCAGTTTTCTCCTCCAACACCATAACTCAAAAGCATCAATTCTTCTATGGTCATCCTTATTCACTGTCCAGCTTTTGCATGCATATGAGGTTATTGAAAATATCCTGGCTTGGGTCAGGTGCACCTTAGTCCTCAAGCTGATATCTTTGCTCTTCAACATTTTAAAAAGGTCTTGTGCAGCAGATTTGCCTAATGCAATACATCATTTGATTTCTTGACTGCTGCTTCCATGACTGTTGATAGTTGATCCAAGAAGAATGATGTCCTTGACAACTTCAATCTTTTCTCTGTTGATAAGAATGTTGTTTACTGGTCCAGTGGTGAGGATTTTCATTTTCTTTACATTGAGATGCAATCCATACCGAAGGTTGTGCTCTTTGATATTCATCAGTAAATGTTTTAAGTCTTCTTGACTTTCAGCAAACAAGGTTGTATCATCTGCATATCGCAGGTTGTTAATGAGTCTTCCTCCAATCCTTATGCCACGTTTTTCTTCATATAACCCAGCTTCTTGGATGATTTGCTCAGCATACAAGTTGAGTAAGTACGGTGAAAGAATATAACCCTGTCGCACATCTTTCTTAATTTTAAACCATTAATTATTCACATGTTCTGTTTGAACAATGGCCTCTTGGTCCATGTACAGATTCCTCATGAGCACAATTGAGTGTTCTTGAATCCTCATACTTTGCAGTGTTGTCCATAGCTTGTCATGATCCATACAGCCAAAAGACTTTACGTAGTCAATAAAGCACAGGTAAAAATCTTTCTGATGTTCTCTGCTTTCAGACAAGATCCATAGGACATCAGCAATGATATCCCTTGTTCCATGGCCTCTTCTGAATCTGGATTAAACCTTTGGAAGTTCTCTGTGAATGTATGCTTGCAACCATTTCTGTGTTACCTTTAGTAAAACTTGATTCGCATGGCTTATCAAAGATATTGTCTGAAGATATCTGCATTCTGTTGGGTCACCTCTCTTTGGAATGGGCACAAATATGGATCTTTTCCAATCAGTTGGCCAGATAGTTGTCTTCCAAATTTCTTGGCAGAGATGAGTGAGTGCCGCTTATGCTGCCTCACTTTCTTGAAAGATTTCAATTTTGCTTCCATCAGTTCCTGGTGCCTTGTTCTTTGCCAATTCCTTCAATGCACCTTGGTCTTCTTCCTTCAGTATCATTGGCTCTTGATCATATGTCACCTCTTGAAATGACTGAACATCAACCATTTCCTTTTGGCACAGTGACTCTGTGTATTCCTTCCATCTTCTCTTGATGCTTTCTGCATCATTCAATAATTTGCTCAGAGAATCCTTCAGTAATGCAAATTGAGGCTTGAATTTTTTCTTCAGTTTCCCGCAGCTTGAGAAATGCTGACCGTGTTCTTCCTCTTTGGTTTTCTGACTCCAGATCTTTGCACGTTTTGTTGTAATATTTGGCTTTATCTTCTCGAGCTGATCTTTGAATTTTCTGTTCAGCTCTATACCTCCTCATTTCTTCCATGTGCTTTAGCATTTCTACACTGGAGAGCAAGTTTCAGTGTATCTTCTGACATCCATTTTGACCTTTTCCTTCTTTCTTGTCTTCTTAATGACTTTTTGCTTTCTTCATGTATGAAGTTCTTGATGTCATCTCAGAACTCTTCTGGTCTTTGGTCTTTAGTGTTTAATGTATCAAATCTGTTTTTCAGATGATCTCTAAATTCAGGTGGAATATATTCAAGATCATAGTTTGGCTCTTGTGGACTTGTTTTCATTTTCTTCAGCTTCAGTTTGATTTTGCATATGATCAATTTTGTCTGATGATATGGGGCTTTTCCATTGTCTTTTTCTGCATATGTAGTCATTTTGATGTCTATATATTCCATCTGGTGAGTTCAATGTGTATAGCATTTCTTATGCTGTCTAAAGAAGGTATTTGAAATGAACAAATCATTGATTTTGCAGAATTCTATCATGTAATCTCCAGAATAATTTCTATCACCAAGGCCATATTTTCTAACTGCTGATCCTTTCTCTTTGCACCCAAAGTTTGCATTCCAATCACCAGTAATGTTCAATACATATTGATTGACTCATAGTGATCCTGAATAGGGTTTCTAAGGTGTATCTGGTGAGTTTGAACATCTGACCTTGTAGTTAGAATTCCAGTGTTTATTCTACATAGCCACATACTCATTTTCTCATATTTTATTAGATCTTTGCAACAATGCTAAGTTACAGGAATCTTATTTTACAGGTAAAAAATTCTGACTTAGGAATGTTAGCTAAAGTCATGCTTTGAAGTAGTAAATGTGAGACTAGAATACAAACAATTTATTTTGCAGCCCATTATACTGTGGTGGTTATGTGCCATGGAGTTGGAACCAACTCATAGCGACCCTGTACAGGGTTTCCTAGACTGTAAATCTCTACAGGAGCAGAAAGCCTCGTCTTTCTCCCGCAGAACAGCTGGTAGTTTTGAACTGCTGACCTTAAGGTTCGCAGCCCGAGTAGTAACCATTACGCTACCAGAGGTCCTTCATTACACTGTACATATTGTTTTAATTTTAGTAATATTCATGGACATAGGAATAAAGAATAGGAAAAACATGTCCAAAGGACTCTTGGCATGTATAATAAAAAGAAAGTGAGGTTAAAGTTATAGAGATGTCCATTTAATTTTCTAGAATGAACTATTTTTTTAAAACATTTTATTTTTAGGAATGCAGCTTTATTAATTTATAAACTGTTTCCAATCTTATTTGTTTAACTTTTTTATACTTTTTTATTTTCATAATACAAATCTACCTTATCCTTTTTCACTCATACTGACTACTATTTTAACATTTGCTCACTGTCATTTAGCCATTTTATATATAGTTGTGGTACCTTGAATTCACTTGATACAGATTTTGTATCCAATGTCTTCTTAATGCCCATTGGGTGTATACAAATAAGATTTACAGGACTGTAAGGTTTGGATTAGCTAGGTTTGTTATCCCCCCCTAGGTTTTAAATGAGCCATCTCAGAAATAGGAACCATGAAACCTGGACCATGAGGAAGAGCATGAGTGGAGCATGGCATCCCTACCTAGGAAAGCGGCAACAGCAGGGCCCACAGCAGAAGTGGTGGTATGGAGTGACATAGCAGCTGCAGGTTCTAAGCCCATGGACTGAGAAAGCAAAGTGCCTACAGGCAGGAGACTTGCTTGCAGAATGTGTGCTTTGGACATTCAAAGACTAACTGAAAGAGTTTTGTAGCATTGCCAGAACAGGGCAGAGGCCAAGGAGCCACAAGTCTGAAAACCAAAGACAAGAGTGAGGCTTATCTGCAGTATGTCAGAGAAGAGGCATTCTTGATTGGGAACTGCTGCATCCTGAGTTTGTTGTTGTTGTTGTTGTTGTTGTTTTTATCCGGAATTGTACCCTGCCCAATTTTCTAATAAACACCATAATTGTGAGTATTGTTATTATAAGTTCTGTGTAGCCATTGCAATGGAATCAAAACCAGATGTGAAACAGAGAGTGCAGAGGGAAGGGATGGTTGGTGTCAGAATAGGGTAAAGAAGGTTGTAGGGTGGAGGTAAGTATGACCTCCACTTCATAGGAATCCGCCATGGGCTGGTTTTGAATTTGATTCTTTTTCCCCCTTGTGAAGCCAGAGAAAGTCAGATATGACTCTCACGTAGTTTTTTTTTTTTTGCAATAGTACATTGTTGCTGAATTAAAAGAACCAGTTCTATGAAGATTGGTATATTCCTCTTTCAGAAGTTTCTTCTTATAATTTACTATTACACAGAGGTACAGATGTTGAAGGAGTCCTGGTGTGGTGCAGTGGGTTAATGTACTGGATTGCAATGTTGGTTTTAACTGCAAGGTCAGCGGTTCAATCTCACCAGCCACTCCTTGAAAACCCTTTATAGGGTCTCCATGAGTTGGAACTAACTCAACGTCACATAACAACAACAACAGACGTTGAAACTAATTTGAAAACAGAAAAAGGTATTTCTTGCCTTTTTATGTTACACTTACTACAATTTTGTAGTAGCTTCCTCAACAGTAATCTAAGACAATGATTTAAAAATACCTTGTGTAGGAAATTGTATGAGGTCCTTGTTGTTGTTGTTAAGCGCATAGAATCGGTTCCGACTGTAGCGACCCTGTATAGGATTTCCAAGGAGCAGATGGTGAGCTTGAACCTCCGACCTTGCAGTTCAAACAACTTTGCAGTTTGGTGCATTAATCCACAGTGCCACACCAGGACTCAGATTAATATTAATCCTATGAATTATGCAATATGATCCATAATCAGAGTTTTATTTTACTAGATGGGTAATACCAACATATATGACTTTCACAGGAACTATTTGTTGTTGTTAGGTGCCGTGGAGTCAGTTCTGACTCATAGCAACCCTGTACAGGGTTTCTGAGGCTGTAAATCTTTACGGGAGCAGAAAGCCTCATCTTTCTCCCTCGAAACAGCTGGTAGTTTCGAACTGCTGACCTTACAGTTCGCAGCCTGATTCGTAACCACTACAGGAACTATTGTTGTTGTTGTTAAGTGCCGTCGAGTCAGTTCTGACCCATAGCGACCCTGTATAGGGTTTCCAAGGAGACGCTGGTGAGCTTGAACTGCCAACCTTGCAGTCTGGCACATTAACCCACAGCGCCACACCAGGACTCTATTAGATGAGTTCAAAATTGAAGAGTTCATGACTTAAGAATTTATCAGATAAAAAGCCCATATACATATCAGATACATTGCTATCTTCTGAACATTTTGCTTTAAAGAAACATTAACGTGGATGCCTCATGTGTACCTGCTTCACTTTGTAGAAGGGAAGAAACTAATCCAGCAGAATAATTCCAACATCAAATTAAATGAAAATTTGGCAGATTTGGTAGGAAGAGAGAGGAAAATGGTGACGTGTAGGTAAACAAGTTTGGGAGAATCGAAATATAAGCTGACTGGGAAATGTTATGGGCTTCTAAGGTGTGGGTGAAGACTCACTTGAAGTTTGTAGTAATTGATTAAAATTGAAATCTTTCAACATGGCTGTTGTGTAAATGAAAGCAGGAGTATACGTAGGAAATTTGATTAATCCATGAAAGAGCTATGAAAAGACAGAAGGGATGAGAAAATAAAGTTTATGCAATGCAAGGATTCTAATGATATAATTTGGAATTCAAGCTAGTTAAGAAGGAAAGGGAACATGAAAGGGTAATGAACAGTACAAAAGGTGACAGCAATGGATTCAGATAATTGTTGGATTGAGGTTGCCATCAAGAATGAGATAGATTAGAAAAACAGCTCTTAAATTTTAAAACTGTGTCATAAGAATATTTTGCTTATTATTCTGAAGTAAAATATCAAACAATTTAGATGCTAAGTGTTGTTTTTGTTGTTGTTGGTGGTGGTTTTTTTCCTGAGAGTATTTCAGTAAAAGAGAAATGTGGAGAGATATGGGAAGCACTTCTCCTTTTGCTAGACATCTGGCTAACCTAACTTAATGCACATATTTGAACAGTATTCTCTTAATTATCTACTAAACAAAGTGGAGTTGTTTCATGCATATAAATGCACAAACATCTCACAGTTAAATTTTAATTGATTTGCACATAGAAAACTTGTCAGGTAAAGTGGGTCCAAGATACGCTTAGTATTTTTTTTTTTCTTTGTTTTTTTAAGTGTGCTAGGTAAGAAGTTATTTTAACTATATGATTCCATCAACCTGACTTCAGCATTTCAAGCAAAATCACCCTATTTTTAAATTTTGTTTTCCTTGGGAAAAAAAACAAAAGTCTGAAGGTGCCAATGGTATGGCCTGCTAGGTTCTATCTTTAAGACTTTGTTAATATAATAATAATTTCTAAAAGCAGTTTTGGTATTGTGTCTAGCTGATTGCAATTCAGAAAGATCTAAGTTACTGTCTGCAATTTTCTTAATAGACATGTGATAGGTTATATTTAGTGGCAAATACTCTTCACAAAATCAGAAACCATTTGCCATTTTGTAAAGGAACAGTATTACTTAATGTTTTAGAAATTGTTAAATGCATCCAATGCTTAACAGTTATTACTTTTAAAATTTACAAAAAGGTCATTTGGCAAAGCATGCTAGCATTAAACTTAAGAAGTGACATGTACTTTTGGCATTCTGATTTGTTTATTTTTAAAATCAAGTGTAGTCAATTTATCCATTAAATTTTAAATCCTGTAATATCCTTCAAATAACGAAAGTTAATCTCTGTGAATAGCAACACAATCAAATCTCTTGCATACTATTAAAAACATTTATAAGTAGGGCAATTTTATTTTAAACTATGGCAATGCACAAAGTTGAAATGAGTTAGTCTTCTAAAATAACACATTTTTCAAGCAATAAAAGTAATATATGTTCATTGCTCAGAATGTAGACAGTAAAATAGAAAGACAACCCCCACACTAATCTTAATCTATTTAATAATCATAGCTAACAATTTATGTAGTTCCTTCCAGTGTTTCTGATGTGCATATTTGTATTTGAATGAATAGAGTGATAAATTGGATATACTTTTCCACACTGATTTTACTCTTAACTTTATATCTTAAACATTTTCTTGAATTGGAGCTCCAGCCTTTGGAAAGTTATTTTAATAGTTGTATAATAGCTATGTGAATGTAGTACTTTTTGCTTAAATTAATCAGTAAGTAATTTTATCTTTGTCTTATTGTTAGACATTTAGGATATTTTCGGTATAATTTTGTAAAGGTAAGTATCTATATAACAAATCCAAACCATGTGCTATGGAGTCAATTCTGACTCATAGCAACGTTATAAGACAGTAGAACTGCTCCCTAGATTTCCAAAGTTGTAAATCTTTATGAAAGCTGACTGTCACATCTTTCTTGCATGGAGTGGTTGGCAGATTTGAACCACTAACCTTAAGGTTGATAGCCCGACATTTAACCCATTGCACTCCTGGCGTCCTTTAATATCTGTATATATACATAATGTACCAAAGTTCTATGTTGTTAGAGTTTTTGAAAAAGTATTTATTAAGTCAAGCTTTTTTAAAAACCTAAGGACTGAAAGATACTATACCAAAATGATCTCAAGACTGTTTGTACTGATTAAACTCCTAATAGTTAAGTCAGTGTTTTTGCACAATTCATTTTTATCTCAGCATTGATGTCATTATTTATTATTCACTAATTTTGTGAGAAATGATATCTCACTGATACTACCATTGGCAAGTGTTTCATTCCTAATCTGAATAAAATTTTAACCTAATTTAAGTCTTTTGTTTTTCCTTTGCTATGTATCTCTTCATATATTTAGCCTCAGTTTCTATTGGGCTTTCAGTATATATCTTAACCACTTGTAAAGCCTTTTCACATATAATAATATTAGTATTCTTAATATTTCTTGGAAAATATTTGTCTTCATTTTTACAAATAAATGCCTATTGGAGTATTTGACATATGAAATTTCATTTATATGATGTTATTTACATATAATCATTTAAATATAGCAATTGTGTAAGGTTGTCAGAATTATTCCCATTTTACATATGAGGAAGCAGATTTAGACAGGTTGAATAAACTACCTAGATTCTACAATTGCCAAGATTTTGATGCAGATCAATCTGGCCCCTAAACTGACTCATTTTCCTATGTTACAGTATCTTTATGTACGCCAAGTCTAGTGATGAAAGGATTTTGATCTGAAACATTATGAAGGAGATAAAGTGAAAGATAAAGGAAAAGGGCCATATTTGGGAAGTATAACAAAAATTACATCAAGTGTATAAGAAATTTATATATAGAACAAAGGGTGGCATGAGTTGATGATTACTTTAAGATTTCCTGTGTAGCTGGCAGCAGATATAGTGGCATCACCCAGTGTGACAAAGAAACCAAGTACAGACCTCTGTCACCGCATGTTGATAAGTGGAATTGTCTTATCCATATTTCATTTCGGTTAGTGACAGTACATACAGTTTGAAATGCCTTGTGCAGGAAACTTTTGCCAAGTTGAATGGAAAGGTCAAGTTCACAGTTTGATAATAACATTTGCAATGGTTTTCAATACAATTGTTTTATTGTTGTTACGTGTATAGAGTTTGTTCTTACTCTTAGAGACTTATGTACAGCAAAGGAAAACACTGACCAGTACTGCACAAGTCTCACAATTATTGCTACATTTGAGTCCATTGTTGCAGGCAGTGTGTCAATATATATACTTGAGGGTCTTCCTATTTTGGGAAGACACTCAATTTTACCATTTATGATGTCCTTCTCCAGGAATGGGTTTGTTAGATGACCATAAGTTGGGGAACTGTCATCACCCTTGCTTTTAAATAGCATTTGGCTGTATTTCTTCCAAGACATATTTGTCTGTTCTTCTGGTTGTTGTTGTTAAGTGCCTTCGAGTTGGTACCAACCCACAGCAACCCTGTATTGGGTTTTTGAGGATTAGCTGGTGAGCTTGAACCTCCAACCTTGTAGTTCAAACCAACTTTGCAGTTCAGAGCATTAAACCACAGCACCACACCAGAATTTACATATTCAATATTCTTTGCCAACACCATGATTTGAAGGCAGTAAATCTACATGTTGTTGTTGTTGTTAGGTGCCATCAAGTTGATAGCAACTATAGTGACCCTATGCACAACTAAACAAAACACTGCCTGGTCCTGGACCAACCTCACAATTGTTGTCACACTTGAATCCATTGATGCTGCCACTTTGCCAACCCAAAGAGGGGTCTTCCTTTTTTTCTTTGACCCTCCACCTTACCAAACATGATATTCTTCTCCAGCGACTGGTCCCTCCTGAGAATATGTCTGAAGTATGAGAGATGAGGTTTAGATATCCTGGCCTTCAAGGAGCACTCTGGCTGCACTTCTTCCAACACAGATTTGTTTGTTCTTTGGCAGCTCACTGTTCAGCTTTTATATGTGTATGAGAAGGTTGGAAGTACCATGGCTTGGGTCAGGTAAACCTTGGTTCAAAGTGACATCTTTGCACTTTCACTCTTTAAAGAGGACTTTTGCAGCAGATTTGCCTAATGCAATATGTTGTATGATTTCTCGACTGCTGCTTCCATGCTTGTTGATTGCTGTTGTTAAGTGTTGTCGGGTCGATTCTGATAGTAGTGGCCCTATGCAGGATTTTCATGGAGTGGTTAATTGTTTTGAATTACCAAATTTATGCCGGTACTTATCCTACAGTGTTAATAAAATATCAAACTTTCTCCATTTGTCATGATTTTATTATTTGTGAGAATTTTTGTTTTCTTTACATTGCAATGTAATTCATACTGGAGCTGTAGTCTTTGCTCTTCTTCAGTAAGTATTTTAAGTCCTCTTCAATTCCATTAAGCAAGAATGTGTCATCTGCACATCACAGGTTGTTAATGAATCTTCTTCCAATCCTGATACCATATTCTTCTTTATATAATTCATCTTCTCAGATTACTAGCTCATTTTACAGGTTGAATAATTATGATGTAAGGATACAACCCTGACACACACCTTTCCTGATTTTAAACCTTTCAGCATAACCTTTTTCTGTTCCTACAACTACCTCTTGGTCTATGTACATGCTCCTAATAAGCACATTTCTGGGATATGTTCTGAGATACTCATCCTTTTCAATGTTATCCATAGTTTGTCATGACCCACACAGTCAAAAGTATTTGCACAATAATTAATGCGTAAAAAAACATCATTCTGATATTCTCTGGTTTCAGCCAAGATCCAGCTGACATCAGCAGTGATATCCCTAAATCCAAGCCTTCTTTTGATTGCAGCTTGAATTTATGGCAATCCCCTGAAACGGTATTATTGTAACTGTTTTTAAAATTATGTTAAGAAAAAAATTATTTGTAAGAGTATTAATGCGATTGTTTGATTATTTCCATATTATATTGGGTCACCTATCTTTGGAATGGGCACAATTATGGATGTCTTCCAATCAGTTGACCTAGTTGCTGTCTTCCAAATTTCTTGGCATCCATGAATTAATGTTTCCAGTGCTGCATTAGTGTATTAAAAGATTTCAATTTGTATTCCCTCAATTCCTGGAGGCTTGCTTTTCACCAATACCTTCAGTAAAGTTTGGACTTCATCTTTCAGTACAATCAGTTATGAATTACATGTTACCTACATATTTTTAGGGGGTGGGGGCATTTTTTTGTGAATTGAATGAAGATTTAAAGAGAACATAATCCGTTTTACATTGAAAAAAAAAATCAAACACTGTTTCTTATCAATATGCTACCTATTGAATAGTTGAACATTGATCATTTCTTTTTGGTGCAGTAACTCTCTATATTTCTTTCATCTTCTTCAAATGATTTCTGAATCATGTAATATTTTGCCCATGTTGGTGGTAATAGTAGTACTGTGCCATTGAGTCTGTTCTGACTCATGGCAACCCTGCAAAGGCTGTAAACCTTCACAGGAGCACAAAGCTTCATCTTTCTCTCACAAAGCTGCTGGTTAATTCAAACTGCTGCCTTTGCAGTGAGCAGTCAATGTGTATACATTATGCTACCAGAGCTCCTTATTTTGTCCAAAGAATTCTTTAATATTGCAACCAGAGACTTCAATTTTCTCTTTAGTTTTTTTCAGCCTGAAAAATGCTGAGCAAGTTCTTCCCTTTTGGTTTTCTAACTCCAGTTCTTTGCACATTTCATTATAATATTTGACTGTCTTCTCATCAATTTTGAAATTTTTATTCAGTTATTTTACTTCCTCATTGCTTCCATTCAATTTAGCTCCTCTATGTTTAAAAGCAAGTTTCAGGGTCTCTTCTGACATTCTTTTTCATTTTTTCTGTTTTTCCTGACTTCTTAATAACCTTTTGCTTTCTTCCTGTATGATGTTCTTGAAATCATTCCACAATTTTTCTGGTCTTCATTTATTAATGTCTAATGCATCAAATATGTTCTTGAGATGGTCTCTAAATTCAGGTGGGATACGTTCAAGGTCATATTTTGGATCTTGCGGGCTTGCTTTTATTTACTTTGTCATCTGTCTAAACTTGCATATGAGCAATAGATAGTCTGCCCTGCCCTTATTTTCACTTTTGATACTGATATTTTCCAATATTTCTTCTTATAGATGTCAGTTTGATTCCTGTGTATTACATCTGGTGAGGTCCATGTGTATTGTCACCTTATATAGTGTTTAAAAAAGTATTTAGGGACTGTGGTAGCTACATATAATAGGCACTGAACTGCAAACTATAAGGTCTGTGGTTCAAGCCCAGCAGCTGCTCTTTGGGAGAAAAATGAGGCTTTCTGCTCTCACAAAGACATACAGCCTTGGAAGCCCTAAACTGGGTCACTATGAGTCTGAACCGACTCATTGGTATTTTACAATAACAACAAAAATGATACTTACAATGAATAAGTCATTAGTCTTGCAAAACTCTATCATTCGATCTCTGACATATCACCATCATATTTTCCAATTACTGATCCTTGCATTTTGTTTCCAACCTTCACATTCAATCACCAGTAATTATGAATACATCTTGGTTGCATGTTTGTTCTATTTCTAGCTGAAGACTTTTGTTGTTGTTAGGTGTCATCAAGTTGGTATTGAATCATAGCAACCCTACGCACAGCAGAATGAAACACTACCCGATTGTGGGCCAACCTCACTACTGTTGCCACGCTTGAGTTCATAGATGCTGCCACTTGGTCAATCCATCTTGGTGGGGGTCCTCCCCTTTTTCTCTGAGCCCCAACCTTACCAAACATGATATCCTTCTCCAGTTACTGGTCCCTCCTGACAATATGTCTGAAGTATGAGAGACGAAGATTGGCCATCTTGGCTTTCAAGGAGAACTCTGGCTGCACTTCTTCCAACACAGATCTGTTGGTTCTATGTACAGCCCATGGCACTTTCAATATTCTTCTCCAACACCATAAAGCAAAGATATCAATTGTTCTATGGTCTTCGTTATTCATTGTCCAACTTTCACATGCATATGAGGTTATTTAAAACACCCTGGCTTGGGTCAGGCACACCTTAGTCATCAAGCTGACATCTTTGCTCTTCAACACTTTAAAAAGTTCTTGTGCAGCAGATTTGCCTAATGAAATTCATCATTTGATTTCTTGACTGATGCTTCCATGAGTGTTGATAGTTGATCCAAGAAGAATAAAGTCCTTGACAACTTCAATCTTTTCTCCGTTGATAAGAAAGTTGTTTATTGGTCCAGTGGTGAGGATTTTTGTTTCCTTGACATTGAGATGTAATCCATACCAAAGGCTGTGCTCTTTGATCTTCATCAGTAAATATTTTAAGTCCTCTTCACTTTCAGCAAGCAAGGTTGTATCATCTGCATATCACATTTATAAGTCTTCCTACAATCCTGATGCCATGTTTTTCTACATACAACCCAGCTTCTTAGATTATTTTCTCAGCATACAGGTTGAATAAGTATGGTGAAAGAATACAACCTTGTTGCTCACCTTTCTTATTTTTAAAACAGTCAGTGTTCCCATGTTCCATTCGAACAACTGCTTCTTGGTCCGTATACATATTCTTCTGGAGCACAATTAAGTGTTCCAGAACATTCATACTTCACAGTGTTGTCCATAGCTTGTCATGATCCACACAATCGAAAGCCTTTGCATAGTCAATAAAGCACAGGTAAACATCTTTCTGATATTCTCTGCTTTCAGCCGAGATCCACCGGACATCAGTGATGAAAGCCTTCTTTTGATTGCAGCTTGAATTTATGGCAATCCCCTGAAACGGTATTATTGTAACTGTTTTTAAAATTATGTTAAGAAAAAAATTATTTGTAAGAGTATTAATGCGATTGTTTGATTATTTCCATATTATATTGGGTCACCTCTCTTTGGAATGGGCACAAATACGGATCTCTTCCAATCAGTTGGCCAGATAGTTGTGTTCCAGATTTCTTGGCAGAGATGAGTGAGTGCCTCCTGTGCCGTCTCACTTTCTTGAAAGATTTCAATTTTTATTCCATCAATTCCTGGTGCCTTGTTCTTTGCCAATTCCTTCAATGCACCTTGGACTTCTTCCTTCAGTATCATTGGCTCTTGATCATATGCTACCTCTTGAAATGGTTGAACATTAACCATTTCCTTTTGGTACAGTGACTTTGTGTATTCCTTCCATCTTCTCTTGATGCTTTCTGCATCATTCAATAATTTGCCCAGAATCTTTCAATAATGAAAGTCAAAACTTGAATTTTTTCTTCAGTTCCCCCAGCTTGAGAAATGCTGACTGTGTTCTTCCTTTCTGGTTTTCTGATTCCAGATCTTTGCACATTTTGTTGTAATATTTGGCTTTATCTTCTTGAGCTAATCTTTAAAATTTTCTGTTCAGCTCTTGGACCTTCTCATTTCTTCAATTTGCTTTAGCATCTCTACGCTGGAGAGCAAGTTTTAGTGACTAAGTATTCAGAAGTAGTTCATCACTCCTGCTTCCTAGTCTGTCTTCATCTGGAAGCTCATCTGAAACCTGTCCACCATGAGTGATCCTGCTGGTATTTAAAATACCGGTGGCATAGCTTTCAGAATCACCGCAATTCAAAGCCACTACAGTACTACAAACTGACAGATAAGTGGTGGAACTGAAGACAGTAGAATTTTTTAATTTCATCAGCATTGGTTTTAGTGATTGGGGCATAAATTTGTGTAATAGTTGTATTCACTGGTCACCCATGTACTTGAATGGATATTATCCAATCATAGACGGTGTTGTACTCCAAGGCAGATCTTGTAATCTTCTATTTGATGGTGAATGAAATGCCATTCTTTTTGAATTTATGGTTCTAATCATAGTAAACCATGATTGTTAGATTCAAAATGGCCAATACTATTCTATGTCAACTCACTAATGCCTAGATATTGATTTTATGCATTCAATTTCAGTTTTGACACCTTCCAATTTTCCTATAATCATACTTAGTTCACTTCCTGTTCCATTTATTAATGGATTTTTGCAACTGTTTCTCCTCGTTTTCTCCGGCACCCCATCAGCAAATAAATGTCTTGAAAGCTTTACTCTATTCATGTCATTATGGTCAAGTCTACTTAAGGAGGCAGCTCTTCCACAAAAGTATGTTGAATGCTTTTCAACCTAAGAGACTCATTTTCTAATACTATATCTGACAGTGTTCCACTATTACTCATGAAGTTTTCAGTGACTAACCATCACAAACAGTTCTCCTCTACTTCTTTCTAGTCTGCTTTAGTCTGGAAATTCTGCTGAAACTTGTCTAGCAAGGGTGATCCTTCTGGTATATACAATATTGGTGACATAGCTTCCAGCATTATAGCAACACGAAAGCCACCACAGTACCACAAATGGGCAGACCAGTAGTGTATCTAACATTGCACAAATGTATAGTGGTTATGTGCCATGGAGTCCGTTCCGACTCACAGCGACCATGTACAGGGTTTCTTAGGCTATAAATCGTTATGGGAGCAGAAAGCCTCATCTTTCTCCCATGGAACAGCTGGGAGTTTGGAAATGCTGACCTTGCAGTTCGAAGCCTGATTCATAACCACTACGCTACCAGTACATGTGTATGATTACCATTTATGTTGTTGAATAAAGGTATCTCCAACGAATAAGTTATTTTTCCCACAAAATTTTATCATATAATCTCCTGTGCAGTTTCTATCACCAAGGCCATATTTTCCAACTATTGATCCTTCTTCTTTGTTTCCGACTTTTGTACTTCGTTCACTAAAAATTATCAATGCACTTTAATTGAAAGTTTGAATCACTTCAGGCTGCAAAGGCTGGTAAAATCTTCAAAATCTTCATCATTGTCATTATGGTTGGTGGGTAAATTTGAATAATGGTCTTATTAGTGTGTTTGCATGTGTATGGACATTATCTTATCCCTTTTTGTATTTCAGGATATATCTTGAAATTCTCTGCTTGATAATGAATATGATGTGGTTCATCTTCAATTTGTCATTTCTGGCATAGCAGACTGTATACAGATGGGATCAAATAACATGTCTGGTGTTTGGTATATGGCATTAAGAGCACAAAACTTATAGATTTTGAGAGAAAACACTATTGAATCAGTTTGAGAAATATTGTTGTTGTTAAGAGCCGTCAAGTTGGTTCTGTGTGCCCATTCCCAAGAGAGGTGACCCAGCAGAATGAGGAAATCATCAGACAATATATTTGATAACCCATGTGAGTAAAGTTTTACTAAAGGTAATACCAAAACAGCTTCAACCATATATTGACAGAGAACTTCCAGAAGTTCAAGCCGTATTTAGTAGAGCACATGGAATGAGGGATATCATTGCGGATGTCAAATTGATCTTGGCTGAAATCAGAAAATACTAGAAATATGTTTACCTGTGTTTGATTGACTGTGCAAAGGCCTTCAATTGTGTGGATCATGACAAGCTAAGGACAACATTAAGAAGTATGAGTATTCTGGAACACTTAACTGTGCTCATGAGGAACCTGTACATAGACCAAGAGGCAGTTGTTCGAACAGGACATAGGAGCACTGAATGTTTTAAAATTAAGAGAGGTGTGTGACAGGGTTGTATTCTTTCACCATACTTATCCAACCTGTATGCTGAGCAAATAATCCGAGAAGCTAGATTATACGAAGAAAATTGCATCAGGATTGGAGGAAGATTCATCAACAACCTGTGATATGCAGATGATACAATCTTGCTTGCTGATAGGGAAAAGGACTTAAAATACTTACTGAAGAAGATCAAAGACCATAGTCTTCGGTACAGATTGTATCTCAATGTAAAGAAAACAAAAATCCTCACCACTGGATCAATAAGCAACATTCTTATCAATGGAGAAAAGATTGAAGTTGTCAAAGACTTCATCTTCCTTTGAACCACCATCAGTACTCTGAAAACAGCAGTCAAGAAGTCAAACGACTTATTGCATGAGGCAAATCTGCTATGAAAGACTTTTTTAAAATGTTGAAAAGCAAAGATGTCAGCTTGAGGACTAAGGTACACCTGACCCAGACCATGGCATTTTTCATAACTTCATATGTATGCAAAGTTGGACAGTGAATAAGGAAGATTGTAGAAGAATTGATGCTTTTGAGTTCTGGTGTTGCAGGAGAATATCGAAAGTGCCACAGGCTGCCAAAAGAACCAACAGATCTGTGTGGGAATAAGCGCAGCCAGAGTGCTCCTTGGAGGCCAGGATGGCCAAACTTCATCTCTCATATTGTCAGGAATGAACAGTTGCTGAGGGATATCATGTTTGGTAAGGTGGAGGGTCAGAGAAAATGAGGAAGACCCTCAGCAAGATGGATTGGCAAAGTGGCAGCATCAATACGCTCAAGCATGGCAACAATTGTTAGGTTGGCTCAGGACCAGGCAGTGTTTCATTCTGTTTTGCATAGGGTCGCTATGAGTAGGTACCAACTTGATGTTACCTAAAAGCCACAACATAGGGTTTCTGAGGAGCGGATGGTGAATTTGAACCACTGAACTTGAGGTTCAAACCAATCTTACAGTCCAGTGCATTATCCCACAGCACCACACCAGGACCCAATAGTTTTATTAGAGATAGATGACAGAAAAATTTGGCAATGGGATATAGAAGTTTCTGAAAAATGTCTTGGTCTCTAAATTTACCCCAAAATAGCATGGTATATAAAAGGATAGTGTTAGCTCAGACTACTTGAAACTGAAAATTTACAATGAAAGCAAATTTTACAATCAAAGTTCATTTACAATTTTAATTAAAATACTAGCAAGGTTTAAAAGACATGTCAATTTCTTTATACACAAAGGACTACTAGAGTAAATACAGGAGTCCTGGTGTGGTGCTTTGGGTTAATGCACTTGACTGCAATGTCAGTTTGAACTGCAAGGTGGGAGGTTCAAACTCACCACCCGCTCCTTGGAAACCTTATACAGGGTCACTATGGGTCAGAACCGACTTGACAGCACTCAACAACAACAACAGAGTAAATCCAAGAAATTTTCCTATGAAAAATAGATACAATTAGGTTGATAGGAAGATTTTTAAGAATAGAGGTTGTTGAGTTATATAAGGGAAAAATAAAAATGATCAGAGATAATTCTGCAATATTACTTCCAAGAGAAAGTGTGTGACCAGATTGAACTAAATGTAAAAGTACAGAGTAAATAAGCACCGTTTAGTGTGATACTTACGTGTTGCTTTTCTGCCGAGTTTAGTTGTGTTGGTGTACTTGTAGAAACAAAAATTTAAAATCTGAGAAAGCAACAACTGTTCGAATACCAATTAAACTCACATGATACAGTCACACATCTCTGATTTGCAAATTATGACTGGTCTAATTTGCCCTTGAATTAGAGCACACTGTATTTCATAATTTAAGGCCAGAGAAATTCCACTTCATTCCAGATTAGTACCCCACTATTGGTATTCTTTTATTTATATAATTTTCTGTCTTGGCGTTTGTTACAGTTTGGATCTTTTCCTCACTCCATGCTCAAATCTGTGAGGACGGGGACCTCAATTATTATTATTGCTATCACTTTGGATAGTATGTTGGGTTTTTTTTTAGTTTAGTTTTTTTTTTTTTTTTTTTTTAAAGTGAAATGGAGTAGGCTCCAACTCACAGCAACCTTTTATCTGATTGATTATTTAAAATTAAAATTTTGGTGGAATAGAAAAGAAACTAATTAAAATAGAAAATATTTAGGAAAATGCTTGCCTAATATTAATTATATCACATGCTTTAGGGAATGTGGTCAATTCTGATATATCCAAAATTCTGAATATGTTTACAACGTAGATCTATATGCGCTGGTAATGCTATGGGATAAGCATTGGCCTACTAACTTCAAGATTGGCAGTTCAAACTCACTAGTCACTCTGCAGGAGAAGGAAGAATTTCCTGTAAAGATTTATAGCCTAAGGAGAAACACTACTCTGCCCTCCAGGGTTGCTATGAGTAGGAATGGATTCCTACACATGGCAACCCATGTGTGTCAGAATAGAACTGTGCTCTATAGGATTTTCAATGGATGATTATTTGGAAGTCGATCATTTTGGCTAGCAGCTGAGTGTGCTTGTACCCCTCAGAATAGGTAGTTAATTCAAATTATTTTTGCCTGAGCTAACCTGGCTCCTGGTACATATAAAACATCAGCCCACTGTCATTGCATCGATTCTGACTCATAGCAACCCTGTATAAGATTTCTGAGACTGTATACCTTTATGAAAGAAGTAAGCTTCATTTTTCCCTCTTGGAGTGTCTAGGGGGTTTGAATTGCTGACCTTGCAGTTAGCAGTCTAATGCTTATTCTATTACTTGAGAATTGATTCAACTTTGACTTCCAACAATACATTTATATGAGGACTCATAGACTGATTAGCAAAGGTAAGAAAAAAAAAAAAAAAGAAACTCTCAGAAATCTTATAAGTTCAGTTTCATAAATGGTACATGTACATTTGGATATATAACATGAAACTTGTCAACCTGTTCCCAGGTTTTGTACTGGTTTACTTGCTTTCTTTCCATCTCTCATAGCTCTTTGTGAATTTGATGAGGTAGTGTATATAAAGCTCATTGAACCAAAATAGGAAAGGGATTATCTAGCTATAAGGAGATATGATAGAAAGACCAAACATGATGAATGAGAGTTTGCTAGAAGGATCCTGGCTGGATTCATCTTGATACTTTAACTGCTATCAAACTCATTATTTTTATGAAAGGAAGAATATTGGAGAAACCGTTTGTTCTACACTTTGTAAGTCAACTATTTTCCTCCAGTTTTTAAAACATTTTAAGCAGACAAGAAAGATTATTTTAAAAGATTTTCTTTACTTTATATTTTTTAACATAGCTGTACCATTTTCAGTTTACATGGAGAGAGACTTTTTCTGTCACAGTGCCATTGCTGCTGTCTTGTGGTTCAAAAACAAATAGCAAAGTCCTAAGTGTTTTGTATGATCATCATTGTGAAAAGGGCTTGTGTCAGTCACCCCCAATCCTGTGTCTTGCTGTTATAAGTTAAAAGTACTAAATGGCATATCACTTTTCCCCACCTTTCTGATTATTATTTAGCTATAGTTTCACTTGATAAGGGTTTATATTTATACGGGATACTGGTATGGCACTGTAAGATAAGCAGTAGACTTCTAATCACAAATATGGCAGTTCAAGCCCACCAGATGCTCCCTGGAAACTCTATACTGAGTCAAAATTGACTCAATAGCACTTAACAACAAGAATAGGGCTGATCATATCATCATTTGAAAGACTGGACTGCACATGTGTGACTTTTACCTAAAAAATTAATGCTGTTACTGTTTTTCTTTTCTATGTTGTGTTTTAAGCACATGGAAACAAATTTCCAATTGCAGAATAACTCAGGGGCAATGAGGAGGAGAAGCTTGAAAGTTTATGCGTATTTCAAGCGGCTTATATTTGACTAAGATCCCCAGGAGATTTGTGTCAGGAATTTCAACTGAGCAGCCTCTCACTATAAAAGTCAAATACCCAATGATTGGAACATGCTTTACCATATTTCTTAGGCTTTCCTAGCTACAATCATTGGTGTTAGTACATTGTAGAAATGAGAAATAATAATTTGTAATGAAAGTTCTTTGCTTCTGTGTATATTTCATCAATTTAAATAAATATTATCCATGAGGTGTATAGTCCTGCATAGGTTGTAGGGATTTCACAAAGTTTGATAGGAAATTACATTATCTTTTAATTTCATATTTCATGAACTATTTGAAATATTTTCATACATATTGTTGTTGTTGCTAAGTGCCATTAAGCTGATTTTGAGTCATAGCGAATTTGTATAGGGCTTCTGAGGAGTAGTTAGTGGATTTGAACTAAAGACCTTTTGGTTAGCAGCCCAGTATTTACCCTACAGTTCCATACCATGGGTATTTTAGTGCTTCTTATATAAAACATTTAATGCAGTTTTGGTGCTAACAATTTTTGGAAGTCACTGGGACTAAACATATGGTTCTGGGCAGACTCCCCAGTCCTTTTTATGTGCTACATCGATATGTTTTATTTATTGAGCATTCAGCATCCTGGCTAGTGGTACTAAAGGTTTGTGCAGGATTACTAACTGAAAAAGTTGGTAGTTCTAACCCATCCAGTGGTTCCCCAGAAGAAAGACCTATAGATCTTTTGGAAAGATTATAGCAAAAAAACAAAACAAAACATGCTATGGAATAGTTGTATTCTGCAACACATGGGTTCCCATGACTTGACTCAATGGTATCAGGTTGAATATTTAGTTATATTGTTCATTCAATAAATATCCTTTGAAAAACTATTTGTTGTTTATTTGTCTATTACTTCTCTGTTCCATTTCTACTCTTCTGGTGCTCTCCTTGGCATCCCAAGGAACTTGAAGTTTATAAACTACTTTACTGGAATCCCTTGACAGCTGACTTTTACTGAGGCTCAACTGATGGGAGGTGCTACTAGGAAACTAGAAAGTAGAAAGAAAAAAGAAGTCTGCCCTTAATCATTCCCAGATCCAGGTGACTAGCAGCAAGCCAGTAGAGAGGAGAGAATTTTGATTTCACTCAAGGGCAATAGCAACTTTATGGTGTCTGGGAAATCCTCTTCTGGATGTTGTTTCACCATCCCTAACTTCTTTCCTTTAGTTTCTATAGTTCTTCTAAATTCTTGGTAGTCAGTACATGATGTTTAATTCTTCTCTACTAAAAATACCTTGTTGTTGTTTTTGTTAAGTGCCATCGAGTTTTGAGTTGCTTCTTATTTTTTAGTGGACTGTGATAGATTAACCATACTTCAAAGCAAAACTGTGGGACCATGTAGGGCCATCAGACTGAGTCAAATAGAATGGAAATCTGACTTTATGGAACTACCAGTTACAATGATTTTATTATTTAATCCTTAAACATTGTTTGCAGGTCATCTCCTCTATTAAACTATGAACACTATGTGGATAATTGCCTTTTTTATCGTTTTATTTCTATAGCCAGTCACAGTAACTGATACTTACAGATGTTCAATTGAAGATTTCTAGTTGATTTCTTGGATATGAAAAGGAAGAAGATAGATGCATTCTCACAGAGTTTATAATTTCATAGATGAGACAACCCATTTATTTTATACTTCTTTCTTCTATTCTTCTATTATTTCTTGTATTTGTGGTCTAATTAGTCAGATGCTATATTCTTTTTAGAAAACTACTGAGATAAAAAGAAAAGAAATGAAAAGAGATAAAATTCATTCAGACAGAAATAAATTTTAGATTGTATTTTAAATTTCTATCTAGGAACAACATGATCTCATGTGATTCTTATCTTATTGGAAGAAAGAGCACAAAACTTGTACAACAAAACACTTTCTTTCTGAACTACACAAGATGTCAAGAAATAAATCTATCCTTTTATGTTAAAATTATCAGATTTGTCTTACACAACGGGTTGAGGCTCCTTTTGAACTGTCTCTAATTCCAGGTATGATTAGAGATGACTAAAAATGTATTATCCTTGTTTAGTTGAATGGAGGAATTTATATCAATGATGTTGACTATGAAATGACAATTTCGTTTTTAACTGCTATGTTGGATAAAGGAGTCCTGGTGTTGTAGTGAGTTAAGCATTGGTCTGCGAATTCTCTACCATTCAAATCCAACAGCTGTTCCCAGGGAGAAAGAAGAGGCTTTTTCTCCTATAAAGATTTACAGCCTTGAAAACTCTGTGGAGCAGGTCTATTCTGCTCTATAGAGAGCTCCTATGAGTTGGAATCGACTTGACAGCAGTGAGTTCAATTTGGTTATATTGGATAATCTTCTAACAAAGTTACTCAGTTATCTTGGCTTAATAGACATATCCATGAGAAATTTCATAGTCATCCCCCGTTGTCTTCTAGCTACTGTAGACACAATTGATAGAGGATAAGGATGTTATACAATATAATTCTTCAGGTGTTTCATTAGTGATGACTATCAAAGCAAGAAATACTTAAAAATAGATGATACAAATTAATCTCTAAGGGATTCTAACTGTGAGGGTGAGAATACTAAACAAACATTATCATTTTCCCTTCTTCTCATAAATAGCCTTGTATTCATTTTTACCACACATTTTGTTACTGTTGTTTTTAAATAATCTTATTAACTACTTTGCTTAGTTCAGAATCAGATGCTAATATTTTGATGTAACCTTCAAGAATTATTTCATTTGAACCTGAGTTTTTAACCTTTTCAAATTGACAGTACTTAAGAACAACAACCTGACTTTGTAATTTCTTAAGGACTCTTACTCAGTCAACTTCAAAACAAGCATTTTATCACTACTTCCTAGGTGGTTATTTCTTTCTCTCCCTCTTTAATTTGTTAGAATTCCTCATTTACAAACTCGATCATAAATCTCCTTACTATTGCTGAAAGCTTATAGCCAGTGATTCACAACATTACACCTCTCTTGGAGATGTAGAAAAGACATAGATTGTTTGTTTTCACAAATCTCTAATTGAAGTATTAAGAAAGGGAGAGCTTTAGAGGGGAGGGACTTATAGACATTCTAAACTGCTGGGTATTTCTCATGTTAGATCATAAGTGTTGAAAATTGAGCTAACTGATTTATTTTCTCCATACTGGACGATACAGAAAAATAAATGACAATAGAGGTAGAACATTTTATAAGCATTTACCTTCTATTTATGAGTTCAGGAGATATTTTAAATAAAATTAGTGCATGGAATTCCATTTCATCAACAAAGAATTCAATGAGTAGTTTGGTTTCATGTGATTTTAGACAATTTTTTTTTTTTTCATCTTTCTAATCATTCTTAAGTACAGTTACAGACCACATGTGATTTTACCTATGGCTCATTGTTTTTGTTAAGTGTCAAAGCAGTTCTGACTCATGCTAATCCTGTATAGGGTTTCTGAGGAGTTGCTGGTGGGTTTGAACCCCCAACTTTGCTGTTCAAACCAACCTGGTGGTCCAGTGCTTATCCTACAGTGCCACACAATGACTCCAGGACATATAAGAAGACTTCGTATCGGGACAATATCTGTTTCAGTTAGCAGTTAATCACCTAACCACTGTGCCTAGACATCTCCTTTCTCTTGCATACTTACTTTGTTTTAGAGCTACTACTCCATAGGGTAAGTAAGAGAAACGAGTCCTCTTGGCACAGTGGTTAAGTGTACAATGGCTAACTGAAATAGAAATTGTCCCAATAGGAAGTTTTGTTTTGTTTTGTTTTTTTAATATGTAGTCTAGAAAGCTCATGTTGAGAATTTATAATCACAGTTCAATACATATTTAAAAATTTAAAAATCAGTAATTAAAGAAATTTATTTTAAAAAACATTTTTTAAAAGGTGTTAATAATATAATAAACCAAGTACAAGCATATTGGGATTGGGATGTTTTCTAAAGGTAGCTTCTAAAATGACCTGTGTGGTATGAAAAAATATATTTAAAAAAAAACACAAAAAAGCAAACCCTTTGCTGTCCAGTCCATTCTGAGTGTTTCCGGCATTATGCCTTTTTATGCTTCCTTTTTGATTGATGTTTCCTGCTTCGACCCTCACATCATTGATTGGAAGCTGCAGCCTCACACACAATTCCAGATAAGGCCAGACAAGCAGTAAGGGTGGCTGCAGTGGGTTGTCAGGTGGGATTGTGCTGTGCTAAGTGAAGTGTGCAGAAAAAGGAAGAAATGAAGAAAAGAAAAGAAAAAAACAACAACGATGCTATGTGTCAGTTCCTTCACCTTTGTTAGAATGACAACCTCACAAGACAACAGAACACCTGACGGTGACTAAAAAATGATCTTCCTGGATGGGAGCTCTCTTCATGTCATGGTTTGCATTGATTTGAACTCAGTCTTGGCTGCATAAAAAACTAGATAAATGTATGTGTGGGTTATAGGCTACCTTCTTTCCCCCATTCATACTAATAATGACAATATTGCTACTAGTAATGATAAAGTATCTTAGCTAGATATTATTTTGTGTGTGCTGTATCTTTGTGCATTGAACTAGAACAGCTTCCTTTGAGCACTAACCTGAGAACAAAGAGAGAAAAAAAATTAGAATAAAGGGACTGTATTAGTGGTCCCTGTATATAACTCAGACCTATGCCTCTTTGCACTATGTGCTGAAGAAGCAGGAGGGTAATAACCAACAGGGTGGTTAAGATGAAACTTTAATGAACCACTTTCTTGCCTACTTGTATCTCCTGTTGTTGTTGTTAAGTGCCGTGGAGTCCATTCTGACCCATAGCGATCCTGTATAGGGTTTCCGAGGAGCGACTGGTGAGCTTGAACGCTGACCTTGCGATATTCAAACGACTAGCGCAGTCTAGCGCAATAACCCACAGCGCCACACCAGGACTCCACTTGTATCTCTTAGTGCCTTCTAATTAGTTACAACTCGTAGTGACCCTGTATAGGGTTTCAGAGTAATGGCTGCTGAGTTCAAACCGCTGACCTTGAGGTTCAAACCAGTCTTGTGGTCTAGTGCTTATCCTACAGTGCCACACCAGGACTCTTGTTTATCTCCAAATAGATATACAGCTATAAGTACAAATAAGGACATAACACAATTGCACGATGGTAATGAAATTCATTTGTGCAGTTATCAAAAAAAGTCACCCTTGCAGCAATTTTAATATGCATAAATTATATAAACAAGAACCATATAGAAATGTGTCCTCATTTAATATGTTACAATGAGTTTGCTATTCATATAGTATTAGTCCTTTTCCTCTATTTCCTAGTGATCAAATTAAACAAACACCATTTTGGTTAAAGAATTCTAAGTTTTTAAATATCGTTTCTAATCTGAAACCCTTCCCCAAATAACATATCATTAACCTTAAAATGTAAAACCTTTCTCTGAACTCTGAATGGGAGTTAAAAATAACATTTTACCCCTTAAAGTTTTTAATTCCCACCTTGTTTCTAATCAGCCTTCCAGAGAGACTATACAAGGTTATACAGAGCCGAATGATTTATGATTATAATTTTTGTTTTAATTGTAACAGCAACATTTAGGTTCCACCTTAACAGTGCACCTTAAAAGATTATCTCGGTTATTTCACAGGCACCGAGCCGGCACTAATAGTCCAAGGCAGATATTGAAAAGCAGCACAGGGCCAGGCAGATCTATTAGAAATTCCCATCCACGCGCCTCATACATATTGATTTCTGACACCAAGCAGCAGTGAAAGCCCCCGTGGGAATAATATATTTAGCAGGGTTCGCTACGAGGAGGTCACAGGGTGCATACAGATTAGCTTCAGAGGACCAAGGCACTAGTGTTGGAGCCAAATGCTAGATTTTATATCATTTTAATCTGAACTTTTATAATCCTTTTAGTTCTTCTTTCTCAGGATGGCAGAGAGAAGGCTCCTTCACATGTATCATGCATCTTTCTCTTTATTCCTCCTATAAATGTGCAAATGCTCTTGTAATGGGGAGGACTGTTCCTTTAGCATAAGCAGCAGAGCCCCAACCAGATTTGCTTTTATAAATGGTGGTCAATTCAGATGAAGACATCTTTATTTAAAGACTTCTTTCCATTGGGGAGGGAAATACACTAATCTGTATCTCCAGTTTTACCATATAAGCATAAAACGTGTTCTTATTAGAAGAACCACTGCTCCCTCCCCCACTTGCTGACACTGGACTTAATTGAACACAAGTTGCATTTATACTGTTACATGTATGAAAACAAAAATCTAAACATTTTTTAAATTACCTTTCTGATGGGTAAGGAATGCCTGCTCATTATGCAAAGGAGTGTTGTGACTGTATCAGATAAAGGTGTCAGATGTGAGTCAAACAGGCATTTTGGGACTGGAGAGATGCCAACCATGAGAAAGGAAGGGTTAGAGTGGACACACTTTGACAGAAGGGTGAAATACACTCAGACAACAAAGGGAAATAGAAGGTTTCACTCAACAGACACAAAGGCTTATTATCTTCCTGTAGAATGCATTTAAATTTTAGGTGTTCTATAAAAAGTTCCCATGGTTATTAATAACCACAAAAAATAACATCTGTGAAGTACCTTTTGAATCTTACTTATTTTCCCTGGCATCCCAAGCAAAAATATAATGCTGGGGTTGGAGGTGTGGGTAATGAATAGCATAGGAATAGGAAATCAATCAACATTTGAAAAAAAATCACAATAATTATAGCAAGGAAAAGGTGAATTTGAGTGCTGTTTTTATCAATAAAGATTTGTTTTATCAATAAGGATTAATTAAAGTCTCCAATTAAGACCTGGAATTTTGCCTGCCAGATTTACTAAAATAAATCAGACATTCAGATTAGTTTCAGACCTATCTCCAATGATATATGTTAACTTTTATTTTCTAATATGTTCAAACTGACTATAAGCCAATATATGAACAAAAAAGAGAAATGCCTTTTTGAAAACTTAAACTTAAATTGACTGAGGAAAATATCATCTATAAGAAATTCTAGGATATAGTATATATTTAAAAAAAAAAAAACACACAACAAGAAAAAAACATAGACAAGTATAAGCTGAGGTAGTCTGTATTTGGCCATTTGAAGAACTTCAAGAACAGTGAAAGTTAGAAAAGTGGTTCTTCTTAGCAACTACAGAAATCATGAGATTAAAAGGATCTGAATGGGGAATAATCTAAGAACTCCACACTCAGTATTCTATGATCTTAAGAGATTGCCCCCAAAATATCCAGGTTAAAGAAAGCTGGCAGAGAAAATTTAGAGGTAATTGGATTAAAAATAATTATTTGATAATAAGTTAGTAAGCTTGTTGACAAAAATCAAATAGGACTTTGTAGAAAGATAGAAGCTAAAAGTTCTTGCTACTATAAAAGATGTGTGTGTATGTTTGTGTGTGGTCACCATCACAAACATGATTAAATTTTTAAATACTATGCAACAAAATAGACTGCAAGCACTAGACTGCAAAGTAGATTTGAACTGCAAAGTCAGCAGTTCAAACTCACCAGCCACTCCTCAGAAACCATATACAAGGTTGCATAAACAACTAGATGGCATGCAACCACCACTACCTCCTTATAACAAAATAGGGAGTTCTGGTGTGGTACTGTAGGATAACCACACACCAGCCACTCCTCAGAAACACTAAACGAGGTCCCCATGAGTTGGAACTGACTTGATGTCACTTGTTGTTGTTGTTAAGTGCCGTTGAGTCGATTCCGACCCATAGCAACCCTGTACAGGGTTTTTGAGGGTGTAAATCTTTACGGGAGTAGAAAGCCTGATCTTTCTCCCACTGAGTAGCTGGTAGTTTTGAACCGCTGACCTTAAGGTTCGCAGCCTGAATCGTAACCACTATGCTACCAGAGCTCCTTAGTAACAACCAAATGTCACTTAGTAACAACCAAAACAAATAGAAAAATAGAGTGCACACAACCTGTAGAAAAGAAGTCCAATGTAGAACTTAACCTGTAAATATACTAAGGATATAATTATGTTGTTGTCAGGTGCCATCGAGTGGGAACCTACTCATAGCGACCCCATGCATAGCAGAATGAAACAATGCTCGATCCTGGGCCAACCTCACCACCGCTGCCACCCCCGAGTCCATCAATGATGCCACCTGGCCGATCCATCTCGTTGGGGGTCTTCCT
>NW_006408803.1:2685090-2698209 GCF_000296735.1 Chrysochloris asiatica
GTGGCAAAGAACAAGGCACCAGGAATTGATGGAATAAAAATTGAAATCTTTCAGGAAAGTGAGACAGCACAGGAGGCACTCATTCATCTCTGCCAGGAAATTTGGAAGACAAGGATATAATTATATGTAGGTTCAAAAGTCTCTTTTTCTCTTCTGGTTTCCCCAGGTGGATGTAGCCACCCTCCTTATTGGAACCTCTTGGCATATTATATATTAAAATTTTTATTTGACTACTAGAGCCTCTTATAGATATCTGAAGGAACTCTGAAACTTGCTCTCCAGTATAGAGAAGCTAAAGCAAGCAGAAGAAATGAGAAGGTAAAAGAGCTGAACAGAAAATTTCAAAGAGCAACATGTGATGACAAAGATAAATATTATAGTGAAATGTTCAAAGATTTGGAGTCAGAAAACCAAAAGGAACAAACATGTCAGCATTTCTCAAGCTGAAAGAACTGGGGGAAAATTTCAAGCCTCAGTCTACTGAAGGATTCTATGGACAAAATATTGAATGGTTCAGAAACCATCCAAAGAAGATGGACAGAATACACAGAGTCACTGTACCAAAGGAACTGGTTGATGTTCAACCATTTCAAGAGGCAGTATTTGATCAAGAGCCAATAGTACTGAATAAATAAGGCCAAGGTGCACTGAAGGCATTGACAAAGAACAAGCTCCGGGAATTGATGAAATACAAATTGAAATATTTTACCAAACTGTTGCAGCACTGGAGGCAATCACTCATCTATTCTAAGAAATTTGGAGGAAAGATACCTTGCCAGCTAACTTGAAGAGATCCATATTTGTATCCATTCCAAAGATAGGTAGCCCAACAGAATGAAGAAACCATTAGACAGTATCATAGATATCATATACATAAGTAAATTTTTGCTAAAGATAATTTAAAAAACACTCCAAGTGAACATTTAAAGGGAACCATCAGAGGTTCAAGTCAGATTCAGACAAGGTCGTGGAACAAAGGATTTCATTGCTGATGTCATATGGATCTTGGAAGAAAGCAGAGAATACCAGAAAGAAGTTTGGTGGTGGTGGTGTGCTGTGGAGTCGGTTCTGACCCATAAGAGACCCTGTATAAGCTTTCCGAGGTTGTAAATCTTTATGGGAGCAGAAAGCCTCATCTTTCTCCCATGGAACAAGTGGTAGTTTGGAACTGCTGATTTCGAGGTTAGCAGCCAGGCTCATAACCACTATACTACCAGAGCTCCTTAGAAAGATGCTTATTGTGCACTATTGACTATGCAAATTACCATAACCTGGTAGAAGAACAAATGAATCTGTGCTGGAAAAATACTACCAGAATGCTCCTTGGAAGCCAGAATGGTGATAGTTTGTCTCTCATGCTATGGTCATAGTGTCATGACGGACCAGTCCCTGTAGAAGAACATCATGCTTAGTAAATGGAGAGTCACTGAAAAAGAGGAAGACCCTGAACAAGATGAATTTGAACAATGGCAGCACCAATAGGCCCAAGCTTAACAATGATTGTGAGGATGGCGCAGGATCAGAGGATGTTTAGGTCTGTTGTGCATAAGGTCGCTAAGAGTAGGAATCAATTTGATGGCCCTAGCAACAACAACAAAAGCTTTCTGCCTCATACTTCTGTCAGTTTGTCCTGCTACGGTGCCTTGAATGTTCCTATGAAACTAGAAACTATGCCACTGGTGCTTCATATACCAACCCGCTCACCCATAGTGGACAGACTTCACCAGCGTTCTAGATTAAGAATAAACTAAGAAAACTCATCAGAAGAAGGAATAGGCAGTTCACTTCTGATGGATTGGCCCTTGAAAACTTATGAGTATCCATGAAACATTTTCTGATACAGTTCTGGAAGGTGAGTCCCTCAGGTTTGAAAGCACTCAAAATATGACAGGAAGAGCTACTTCCTCGAAGTAGAGTCAACCTTAATGACATGGATCAAGCAAAGCTTTTGGGACATTCATTTGCTGATGGTCACAACTGAAAGGGGAAGAATAGGTGCAAACATCTATTAATAATCAGAAGTTAAAATGTATGAAGTGTGAATCTAAGAAAATTGAAAGTTGTCAAAAATGAAATGAAATATGTAAACATCAATATCCTAGGCATTAGTGAGCTGAAATGCAAAGATATCAGCCATTTTGACTCAGACAATTATATGCTTTACTATGCCTAATAAGAAAAATTGAAGTGGAATGGCATTCCATTTAACATCAAAAAGAACATTTCAATCTTTAAATACAACACTACTTGCCTTAAAATGACACCTATATGCCTCGAAAGACTAACTAATACAACTATAATTCAAATGAATCATTAACTGCCAAAGTCAATGATAAAGAAATTGAAAAATTCTATAAACTTATTCAGTCTGAAGTTGATCAAACATGCAATCAAGATACATTAATAATTACTGGTGATTAGAATGAAAAGTTGGAAACAAAGAAATCTGGTGAGTAGTTGGAAAAGAAGGTCTTAGTGATAGAAATGATGCTGGAGATCGCATGGTATAATTTTTCAAGAGTAATGCCTTATTCATTACAAATACCTTTTTCCTAGATCATAAATAAGGACTATACATATGAATCTCACCAGATGTAATATACAGGAATATAATAGAATATGTCTGTGGAAAGATGTTGCAGACCGTGAAGGCCTGGTCAGAGGTTCGAGGCCCGAGTGTAACAGATCTAGCCACTGGGCAGTTAATAACAAATTATTTTTATTAGATGCAGACATGAAGCCCTTGATATACACAGATAAATGTAATAGTTTCCTAAAAGTCAAGACTGTAAAATTCTAAACAGGCAAAGTTCTTCCTTCAGAGAATTCATTCAAGGTAAATTGGGTGGATCCCTGGTCTGTTCCAAGGACAATAGGAATGCCCTCCCTAAAGTGTTTTCAGGTGCTGCCTATTCACCCAGGCGCCTCTTTTCCTGAAGAACCTGGGCTGGGCAGCCGACATAATAGGAATCCTCCTGATCCTCCCTTTCCTCCCTCCATTTGAGGCTAGGTGCTAAAAGGTATGTTAATTAAGCTTGAAAAACCAAGTTGCGGTTGTGAGATTCGAACCTACAAAGTATGATGTAAAGTTGCCTGGATGTCTGGAAAAATAAGATTGACAGCTGTATTTTGTCTTAGTCCCCTCCTAGCTTTGTCTAAAGTACCTCCCCTAAATAAAAGGAAGCCACAGAACAAATCCAGGTGCATTAAGACTGGCAAGGCGTGCATTACAGCATGCAAGGGGTACAGTCCAGCCTTGCAACCATACTGCCTGTTTAGCTAAGATGTTTACTATGCAGCATATTACAGCCTTTGTGGCTGAGATGTTTACAACACAGGATCTGCCTGATGCCAGTCCAGCATTCACTCTGGTTTCGGAGTGTCTCTTTGTCTCTCTCTTTGCATCTCTGTGTCTCTTTTGCTATTTCTATCGCCGCTGGATCTCCCCTCCTCATGAACCAAACACTCGTGAACAACACAACTATGTCAAGGCAGGTCCTCGACAGAAAGAAACGATGATGAAGCTCAATATCAGCAGCCAAAACAAAGCCAACAGTACACAGTGGAACATATCATGAATTGCTCATATACAAGTTCAGGTTGAAGCTGAATAAAATGAAAACAAGTCCACAAGAGCCAAAATATTACTTTGAGCATATCTTGTTTAGATTCAGAGATCACCTTAAGAACAACTCTGACTCACTGGACACTAATGACTGAAAACCAGAGGAGTTGTGGAATAGCATCAAGAATATTACACATGAAGAAAACAAAAAGTCATAACAAAAAAGACAAGAAATATAGAAAATAACAAAGTGCTTTTCAGAAGAGTCTTTAAAACTTATGCTTGAACATAGGGTAGTTAAAGTGAATGAAAGAAATTAAATTAAAAAAACAAACCAGAACATTTCAAAGGGATGATCAAGAAGACAAAGCAAAATATTATAATGATATGTGTGAAGAAGACCTGGAATTAGAAAACCAAAAGTGAAGAACATTCTCAGCATTTCTTCAAGGTAAAAGAACTGAAGAAAAAAGTCAAGCCTCCAGTTGCAATTTTGAAGGTGCTCTAAGATAAGCACTAGATTAACTGCAAAGGTTGGTGACTCGATGACACACAACAATACTATGGGAAAAACATTGAGTAACACAATAAGCATCAAAAGAAGATGTAAGGAATACATAGTCTCTGCACCAAAAAGAATTGGTTGATGTTCAATCATTTCAGGAGGTAGGGTATAATCAAGAAACAATGGCATTAAAGGAAGTTGCATTAGCAAAAAATAAGGCTGTCAGAATTGCTGGAATATCAATTGAAATATTTTAACAGATTGATGCAACAATGGAAACACTCACTAGTTTGTGCCACGAAATTTGGAAGATAGCTTCATTGCCAACCAGCTGGAAAAGATTCATATTTGTGCTCATTCAGATGAAAGATGACACAACAGATTGTGGACATTATTAAGCTGTCATTAATGTAACAAGCAAGTAAAATTTTGCTGAAGGTAGTTCAAAACCAGTTGCAACACCACATCGACAAGTGTATGCCATAAATTCAAGCAGGATTCAGAAGAAGATGTGGAATTAGTTATATAATTGCTGAAGTCAGATGGATCTTGCCTGAAAGTAGAGCATATCATAAAAATGTTTAATTATGCTTCATTGACTATGCAAAAGCACTCAACTGTGTAAATCACAATAAACTCAGGATAACATTGTGAAGAATCCGAATTCCAGAACACTTAACTGTGCTCCTGAGTGCACTGTACATAGAACAAGAGGCAGTTCAAACAGAACATGGGGCTACTGAATGTCTTAAAATCAGCAAAGGTGTGTGCCAGGAGTGTATCCTTTCACTATACTTAGTCAATCTGTATGCTCCAATAAATAATTTGAGAAGCTGGACTATATGAAAAAGAAATTGGCATCAGGATTGGAGGAAGGCTCATTAACAATTTATGATAATGCAACTTTGCTTGCTGAAAGGGAAGAGGACATGAAACATTTGCTGACGAAAATCAGAGATTTACTATCTTCTGTATGGATTACCACTCAAACAAAAATAATCCAACTGGACAAATAAACAAAATCATGAAAAACAAGAAGAGATTGAAGTTGTCAAAGATTTAATTTTTCTTAGATCTACAATTAATGCTCATGGAAGCAGCAGACAAGAAATGTAAAGACATAGTGCATTGGGCAAATAAGCTTCAAAAAACCTCTTTAAAGTGGTAAAGAGCAAAGATACCACTTTGAGGATCAAGGTGTACCTGACCCAAGTCATGATATTTTCAATCGCTTATGAAAGTTGGACAGTGAATAAGTAAAACCAGAGGCAAATTGTTGCATTTGAATTGTGGTTTGGGTAAAGAATATTTCAAGTATCACGGACTGTTTTATACAAAGTATGAATCTGGGAAAACTGGAAGTTGTAAAAAAATGAAATGGAACACGTAAACATCAATATCTCATGCATTAGTGAGCTGAAATAGACTGGTATTGGCCATTTTGAATCTGATGACCACATGGTTTACTATGCTGGAAATGCCAAATTGAAGAGGAATGGTGTTGCATTCATTATCAAACAGAACATATCCAGAACAGTCATGAGGTACAATTCTGTAAGTGATAGGATAATATTCATATGCCTACAGGGAAGCCCGGTTATTACCACTATTATTCAAATTTATACACCAACCACTAAAGCCAGTGAGGATGAAATAGAATAATTCTACCAACTTCTTCGATCTGAAATCGATCAAACATGCAATCAAGATTCACTGAACATTACTGGTGATTGGAATGCAAAGGATGGAGCAAACGGAAAGAATTAGTAGTTGGAAAATATGTCCTTGGTGATAGAAATGCTGTTGGAGATCACAGGATAGAATTCTGCAAAATCAATGATTTGTTCATTTCAAAGACCTTCTTTAGACAGCACAAGAGACGACTATACACATGGACTTCAACAGTTGGAATACATAGAAATCAAATTGACTACATCTGCAGAAGGAGATGATGGAAAAGTTCCATATCATCAGTGTAAACAAGGCCAGGGGGAGGATGTAGAACAAACCATCAATTACTCACGTACAAATTCAAACTGAAGCTGAAGAAAATGAAAACAAGTCCAAGAGAGGCAAAATATGACCTTGAATATATCCCACCTGAATTTAGGGATCATCTGAAGAACAGACTTGATACATTAAACACTAAAGACCGAAGACCAGAAGAGTTGTGGGACGACATCAAGAACATCATACATGAAGAACGCAAGAAGTCATTAAGAAGACAAGAAAGAAAGCAAAGGTCAAAATGGATGTCAGAGGAGACACTGAAACTTGCTCTCAAGCATAGAGATGCTAAGGCAAATGGAAGAAATGAGGAGGTACAAGAGCTGAACAGAAAATTTCAAAGGTTAGCTTGAGAAGATAAAGCCAAATATTACAACAAAATGTACAAATATCTGGAATCAGAAAACCAAAAAGGAAGAACACACTCAGCATTTCTCAAGCTGGGGGAATTGAAGAAAAAAATGCAAGTCTTGAATTTCATTATTGAAAGATTCTCTGGGCAAATTATTGAATGATGCAGAAAGCATCATGAGAAGATGGAAGGAATCACTGTACCAAAAGGAAATGGCTGATGTTCAACTGTTTCAAGAGGTAGCATATGATCAAGAGTCAATGACACTGAAGGAGTAAGTCCAAGGGCATTGAGGAAATTGGCAAAGAACAAGGCACCAGGAATTGATGGAAAAAATTTTGAAATCTTTCAAGAAAGTGATGCAACACAGGTGTCACTCACTCATCTCTGCTAAGAAATTTGGAAGATGACTATCTGGCTGACTGATTGGAAGAGATCTGTATTTGTGCCCATTCCAAAGAGAGGTGACCCAACGGAATCCGAAAATCATTGGATAATCTCCTTGATAATCCATGTGAGTAAAGTTTTACTAAAAGTAATACAGAAATGGCTGCAAGCATACATTGACAAAGAACTTCCAGAAGTTCAAGCCAGATTCGGAAGAGGTTGTGGAGCAAGAGATATCATTGCTGATGTCCAATGGATCTTGGCTGAAAGCAGAGAGCATCAGAAAGATGTTTACCTGTGCTTTATTGACTATGCACAGGTTATGATGTGTGGATCATGACAAACCATGGACAACATTGTGAACTATGAGTATTCCAGAACACTTAATTGTGCTCATGAGTACTCTGTACGTGGACCAAGAGGCAGTTGTTTGAATAAAACATGGGAACACTGAATGTTTGAAAATTATGAGAGGTGTGCGACAAACTTGTATTCTTTTGCCATACTTATTCAACCTGTATGCTGAGCAAATAATCCAAGAAGCTGGGTAATGTGAAGAAAAATGTTCATCAGGATTGGAGGAAGACTCATTAACAACCTGCGATATGCAGATGATACAACCTTGTTTGCTGAAAGTGAAGAGAACTTAAAATATTTGCTGGTGAAGATCAAAGAACACAGCCTTCGGCATGGATTACATCTCAATGTAAAGAAAATAAAATCCTCACCACTGGACCAATATACTACATTCTTATCAATGGAGAAAAGATTGAAGTTGTCAAGGTCTTTATTCTTCTTGGATCAACTATCAACAATCATGGAAGCAGCAGTCAAGAGATCAAATGACATATTGCATTAGACAGATGTGCTATACAAGACCTTTTTAAAAGTGTTGAAAAGCAAAGATGCCAGCTTTAAAACTAAGGCCCACCTGACCCAAGCCATGGTATTCTGAATAACCTCATATGCATGCGAAAGCTGGACAGTGAATAAGGAGGGCCATAGAAGAATTGATGTCTTTGAGTTATGGTGTTGGAGGAGAATATTGAAAGTGCCATGGTCTGCCAAAAGAACCAATATATCCGTTTTGAAAGAAGTGACGCCAGAGTGCTCCCTGGAGGCCAAGATGGCCAAACTTCTTCTCTCATACTTTGGACATATTGTCAGGAGGTACCAGTCATTGGAGAAGGATATCATGTTTGGTAAGGTAGAGGGCCAGAGAAAAATAGGAAGACCCCCAACGAGATGGATTGGCCAAGTGGCACTATCAATGGACTCAAACGTGGCAACAGTAGTGAGGCTGGCCCAGAATTGGGCAGTGTTTCATTCTGCTGTGCATAAGGTCACTATGAGTCAGTACTGACTCGATGGCACCTAACAACAATGGACTGTCAGAAGAAGAAACAAATCTGTCTTAGTACAATCAGAATTCTCCTTATTAGCAATGATGGTGACATTTTGTCTCTTGTACTTTGTACATGTTATCTGTAGTTATAAATTCCTAAAGAAGAACATCATGTTTGGTAAAGTAGAAGGTCAGTGAAAAAGGAGGAAGACCCCCAACAAGATGGATTGACACAGTGGATGCAACAATGCGCTTAAATATGTCATCTGAGGATGGTGCAGGACCAAGCAGTGTTGCATTCTGTTATACATAGGGTGGCTATGAGTCAGAGCACACTCAATAGCACCTAACAACAACCACATGGCCTTTGCATTCCTGGTTGTACAGTGGCTTAAGTGCTTAGTTGCTAACTGAAAGGTCAAATGTTTCAACCTAAGAGCAATTCTGAGTGATTGCTTCCATTAAGATTTAATCTTGGAAACCCAAAAGGACAGTTACATTTTAACTAACGGATCAGACCCCCATAGGATGTCCTGGTGTGGTGCTGTTGGATAAGCGCTGGACTTGTCCAACACAAAGCTGGCAGTCCAAACACACCAGCCACTCCTTGGAAACCCTATACAGAGTTGCTATGAATTGGAACCAATTGATTTTTTAGTTAGGACCTCTGAATCTCAGAAAGTTCTTTAGCTGAGTCAGGTACTTTGTGGTTTGCAAAAGATAGATGAGCTATTTTCAGCTTAGGACCCTGGAGGCAGTCTGTGATAAACAAGGATGTATCTTAGGACTGGGTTCAAGTATATAAGAAAGCTAGAGAACTGTACAGAAGAAAAATCTTTTATATTACAGCATGGGGCAAAATCCCTACTTAATCTACGGCAAGTAGACCTTGAATATAAATTTCCCAGTTGTCAGCACTTTTCTTATTTTCCTGTACATAGATGTTAGTCAGTCAAAACTGACTTTACTTAAAGAAATTTCTGAATAGGAATAAGCACCAGAGTGCTAATCTTAAGGTTGTTGTTGTTGTTAAGTGCAGTCAAGTCTGTTCTTCACGCTCACCAGCTGCTCCTATGAAATTCTATACAGGGACAACCTGATTCGAAACTGACTGGTCAGCACTTAACAACAATAAAAACAAATAAATTCCTGTATGTAGAAGTTAAGGAGTGCTGGTTGTTGTTGTTGTTGTTATGTGCCATGGAGTCGGTTCCGACTCATAGCGACCCTGTACAGGGTTTCTGAGGCTATAAATCTTTACCGGAGCAGAAAGTCTCATCTTTCTCCCATGGAACAGCTGGTAGTTTCGAGCTGCTGTCCTTGTGATTCACAGCCCGATTTGTAACCACTGAGTGCTGGTAGGGCTGTCAAATAAGCACTGGACTGATAAACACAAGGTCTGCAGTTCAAACACACCTGCCGCTCCTCTGGCGAAAGATGAGTCTTTCTGCTCTTGTAAAACTTTACTGTCTCCAAAACCCAATCCAGAGTTGCTATGAGTTGGAATGGACTAGATAACACCTAACAACATGTACAAATTGTATCTAGGATACAAATGCCAAAAATAATTGGCAAAAATACCTGGTGACTTATTTTATGAATGCCTAGCATTTTGTTGGGCTGCTTCTTTCTGAATTGACCTGCCGTTGTGTCAGGTAGGCAACTTGAGACTGATGAAGCTGTTTATTTTTGCCTAAAGGGAGATTGTCACACTTTTTCTCTCAGAAACAAGCTAACATTTGTATGGGACCATGAAAGTACAAGTATTAATGACTGATCCTTTGAATATGACTGGAATTCCACTGCCCAGGCCTCAGTTAACAATTTACATTCCATTTTTTAACTCTAATCCTGCACTACATTTCTTTTTGTCCTATAACCTCATCTGGCACCAACCCGGCTAGCTATCTTTCTAGTCGAAAATCTCAAACTTAAACATTGCAGTTTCTCCCAGTTGCAACTCTGAGCTAGTTTTAGCAGATGAATGTCTTGTGGGGGTGTTGGCTGTTAAATTTCTAGTAACAACAACGATAGCAGCAACAAAAACAAATGCATCCCTTAAAAGGACAAAAACTACAAATTTTTTTTATGTATCCTCCCTTCACCAAACAAGTGTTATTACCCTCCAATTATAAAGTCAAGATTATGTTACATTTGCTTTTATCAAGTTGATATTTTATATACATTGATGGAATCCTACCAAATGGGGAGGGATCAGAATAAGACACTAGCAAGAAGTGTGTACCTTGCTTGGTTTCCTACTAGCATTTAATCCATAGAGAGACTATAGGCTTGCTCACTAGTTGTACTATCTGCTTGTTGTTGTTAAGTGATCTTGATTTGTTTGTGATTCACAGCAACTCTGCATAGTATTTCCAAGGAGAAACTGGTGGGGTGGAATTGCTAACCTTGCAGTTAGTTGTCCAGTGCTTACCCTGCAATGCCACACCTGAGGCGGAAACTGTCCTTGGATTGAGCAACAATACAATGTGGTTCTTTGGAAAGCATTTCCCATGAGGGAGAAATTTATAGTTTTTATATGATATTAGCAGTTTAAACCCACCAGCTACACCTGAGAAATTCTACACAGGGTCGCTCTGTGTCAGAACTGGCTCCACATCACTTAATAACAACATCAATTAGTGTACTATAAAATCTTAAAAATCATTAAGGAATAGGCACCTCATTTTGATTATTTATATAAAATGTTTGCCTAAATCAAAAGAATCTAGAAGGTAGATTTTGGATACTTTCTAAAATGTTATTATCAGATGTCTGCAAATTCAAGAAAATAAAAAATTAGAACAGAACTTCCTAAAATTAAATTTTGCTTTCAGTCATCCTGAGTTCAATGTTTCCTTTATCTCACCACTAACAGTAATGTCAACGTGTGTGAGGAAATAAAATGTGAATGCATTGTAAACCAAGAGCATAAACTATGTGTGTGTGGTCTACAATTCCAAATTCTAGCAATGTCCACAGTTCAAGAGTGAGATGCAGAGAGAATATGCAGATGCCTTTGTAAGCAGGAAACAGGGAAAAAGTCCCTTTTAGTTGGGGGCAAAACCATGCATTTACTTTCAGTGGAAGTAGACACACTTAAATCCCTGCTGAGCTCATGGGAGGGGTTGGATGAGCTGTCTAGAAAGCATTTTCTCTCTCTTTATAATGCTAGAAATCCTCGGACTGCATTGTGCATTGCAATGCAAGGATTCTGCAGTGTAAGAGCACATCAGGGCATTGAGAAAGGCTTAATGTGTTCTCATTAGTGGAGGATGGGGGAGGACATAGAAGGGAGGTAGGTGCCTTGGGGAATGGAGCTGAGCTGGACCACTCTGGGAAGCATTACAATTTTGTGCCTTCTCACTTCAACTCCCTCAATCCCCTAGCTTTACATAGCTCTTTCACAGACAGTTCAGTAAAATGCCTCCCAAGCCTCATGTAAAGAGAGCTGTGTTGTACATTGCTGCTTACAGTTTAACAGTTTGTTTGCTTGGGCCTTTTAAATATTTCCTTTCTTTCTGGGCTGTTTCAACAAACTTTCTTTTCTTTTTTCACATTTATGTCCAATCAGATAAAAAACCAGAAAGTAAAAAAAAAAAAGGCTACCTGATCAATGAAAGGAAATCTAGATGCTTTTAGACTTATTAAGTTCCACAGAGCTGCCAATATGGATGGTCCAGTAAAGGGAAGTTATAATTTAGATTTTCCCTTGCTGGGTTGATAACTGTAATCTGTCAGACTAATTTATTTTATTCCCCCCACACTAGTTTTTTTTCTTTCCTAGGAGAAACAAACAGACCAAAAATAAACTAAGCCAGTTCCTCTCTTTTTGAAGGAAAATTTCATGTGTGACTTGGGGATTTTAATTAGAAAGAAAGATGTTTATGTGTGAAGACTGCTTTGAGTATTATTAATTTCATCTTGTGATAGTGTGAGATCATGCATCTGAAAGTCTAGGAACAAGCCAATATTAAACTTCTTTAAGCTATATAATGTCGAGAATAGCTGGTGACACCTTGTGTTCATTTACTATTGTGCTTCCCAAATGGGTCTCTGGAATTTTGTGCTACAGAGCAGAACTAACTCACTCACTCATACAACTGTTGCTGCTGCTTTCAAACTACCTGCCTAGTCAGTTCTGACTCATAGAGGTTCCAAGTCTCAACTTTTTCCCATGGAAAGGCTGGTGGATAGGAACTGCTGAACTTGTGGTTAGCAGCACCATGCATAACCCTCTAAGCTGCCAGAGCTTAACACCACTCATCTGTCAGTTTGTCATACTGTAGTGGCTTGTGAGTTACTGTGACTCAGGAAGCTATGCCACTGGTATTTTAAATACCAGCAGGGTCACCCATGGTGAACACATTTCAATGAGCTTCCAGAAAAAGACAGACTAGGAAAAAGGAGTGACGAACTAACCCCGAACAAGTCCATGAGAGCCAAAATATGAACTTGAATATATCCCAACTAAATATAGAGATCATCTGAAGAACAGATTTGATACATTAGACACTAAAGACCGAATACCAAAAGAGTTGTGAGATGACATCAAGAACATCATACAGGAAGAAATAAAAAAATCATTAAGAAGACAAGAAAGAAGGAAAAGGACAAAATGGATGTCAGAAGAGACACCAAAACTTGCTCTACAGCATAGAGATGCTAAAGCAAATGGAAGAAATGAAGAGATACAAGAGCTGAACAGAAAATTTCAAAGATCAGCTCGAGAAGATAAAGCCAAATATTACAATAAAATGCTCAGCATTTCTCAAGCTGAGGGAACTGCAGAAACCATTCAAGCCTTGACTTTCATTATTGAAAGATTCTCTGGGCAAATTATTGAATGATGCAGAATGCTTCAAGAGAAGATGGAAGGAATACACAGAGTCATTGTACCAAAAGGAAATGGTTAATGTTCAACCATTTCAAGAGGTAGCATATGATCAAAGCCAATG
>NW_006408803.1:2698953-2700296 GCF_000296735.1 Chrysochloris asiatica
ATTTACTAATGAAGATCAGAGAGTACAGCCTTCGGTAAGGATTACATCTCAATAAAAGAAAACAAAATCCTCACCACTGGACCAATAAACAACATTCTTATAAATGGAGAAAAGATTTAAGTTGTTAAGAACTTCATTCTTCTTGTATCGTCTATCAACACTCATAGATGTAGCAGTCAAGAAATCAGACGACGTATTTCATTAGGCAAATCTGCTGCACAAGAACTTTTGAAAGTGTTGAAGAGCAAAGATGTCAACTTGAGTACTAAGGTGTGCCTGACCCAAGCCACGGTATTTTGAATAACCTCATATGCATGAGAAAACTGGACAGTGAATAAGGAGGACCGTAGAAGAATTGATGCTTTTGAGTTATGGTGTTGAAGGAGAATATTGAAAGTGCAATGTTTGCCAAAAGAACCAACAGATCTGTGTTTGAAGAAGTGTAGCTATAGTGCTTCTTGGAGGCCAGGATGGCCAAACTTTGTCCCTCATACTTCAGACATATTTTCTGGAGGGTCCGGTCTCTGGCAAAGGATATCATCTTTGGTAAGGTGGAGGATCAGAGACAAAAATGGAGACACCCAGCAAGATGGATTGGCCAAGTGGCAGCATCAGTGGGCTCAAGTGTGGCAACAATCGTGAGGGTGGCCCAGGATCGGGCAGTGTTTCATTCTGTTGTGCATAGGGTCACTATGAGGTAGTGCAGATTCAATGGCACCTAACAACAACAACTAGGGCTTGGGTTTTCCAAAATATATTCATAGCCAAAGAGAAGTAAAATAAGTCTACTTCTTTGCAAATCTTCATTTATTTTAAAGATTCTTATTTGAAAACAATTATAGAAATACTGTTGTTGTTGCTATTATATACTGTCAAGTCGATTCCAACTCAAAATGATGCTGTAGAGGGAGACCAAGAGCGACTGATGGGGTTGAGCTGCTGATCCTGTGGTTAAAAATACAGGGCTTATCCAACAGTACCTCACCAAGGCTCTACTGAAATATTGTTGTTGTTGTTAAGTGCCGTCGAATCATTTCTGACCCATAGCGACCCTGTATAGAGTTTCTGAGGAGAAGCTGGTGAGCTTGAACCACCAACCTTGCAGTCCAAATAGCTTTGCCATCTGGCACATTAACCCACAATATAGATAGCATGTATTCTAATATAGGAAATCACCCAATTAGCTTGACCACCCTATATTGTATTTATTGCTGCTTATTATGAAAAAGTGAGTAGTCCCCAATATTAAAATTTTATAAAAAAGGTATGGAAGACTTCTGGTTTGCCAGGGCGGCCAGGCGGTGCGGGTGAGTGGGGGCTCCGGGATCGGGGGGGGGGGGGGG
>NW_006408803.1:2704821-2765189 GCF_000296735.1 Chrysochloris asiatica
AATGAAACAAGCTATATGAATGGTTGAATGTGAAGCTGATGATGTGCCCTGTAAACTTTCACTCAATCCAAAATAAAAACATTTAATTAAAAAAAAAAAAATGTATGGAAAAAATACCAGTCAACTAATATATATTTCACACTTAGTACTTTGAGAATTTATTCTTAATTTGTAATCCCTCTAAGATTAAATATGGGGAAGAAATTAACTAAAAAATACTTTATGGGGCAAGGAGTGCAAAAGGGGTTGGTAATTGAGTCCAAACTGAATGAGTACTGAAAATTGTCAGACAAAATTCTAACGTGTTATAGTAGGACAATTTACTAACAGGATTGGGAAAGATTATAAATATTTATTAACACTAACTATAAATGACTCTCCATGCTCACTTTGGCAGCATATATACTAAAGTTGAACTGATACAGAGAAGATTAGCATGGCCCTGCATGAGGATGACAGATGCAAATTCATGACGCTTTACATATTTTCAGAAAACTACTTTGTTATGTAGTTTACCCAAGCCAGAGTTAAAAGTTGAAAAAAAGAAAAGACTATTGAAGTCTACTGTCTATTAGCCATACAAATAAAATTTCTAACTTTCTGAAGGGCAATCATTATGTGAATATCTTAATTAAAATAATTAGTGTCACAACATGATAATATTCACAAAATGATATACTACGTAAATGTGGTACAAAATTTGTTTCAAGTGTTAATTGCCTCACCTAAAAAATTATGTAGTAATTTCAGTGTCAACAGAATATATCATACATTGTCATAGGAAAAAACTAGATATATATTGCAGGACACTACTCTTACACTTCTAGATTCCTTTTAAATTTCTATAGTTAGATGTTGCTGTAAAATAGAATGAATTTCACAGTTTTGTCAAGATCAAATGTTGTCAAAATTTTACATATTTATTTTTAACAAAGACCAAAAAATATTAGTTATTTCTTTCATTCTAACAGTGCCCAAATTCTTAGTCTAGTTAAAGCAATTTTCAGAAATTTAAATTGATAATTGATGATTTTAATCCTACATATTCAGAAAAGCTGTCAAATGATTGCATAATAAAATAATTTTTTTTACTCAGTATTCTAACCAAAGGTGAAAAAATTAAATTCTTTAGACAAATAATAGAATAATAAAGGAAAATATTTATCATTATTAAAAATTTTTCAGTGGTGAATATGTGTATATTATCCACTGATTCAATTAGAAAAGGGGGGGCCTTTATTCTAATTCCTTTGTAATACTAATAATAATAGCTAATAATTATTATGTTTCAAGTTCTGTGGCAAAGGCTTTACATATGTTATTTTATTAAATATATTCACAGTTGTTGTTGTTGGTGGTGGTTAAGTGCCATGGAGTTGATTCTGACCCATAGCGACCCTGTATAGGGTTTCCAAGGAGCAGCAGGTGAACTTGAACCACGGACCTTGCAGTTCAAATGACTTTGCTGTCTGACACATTAGCCCACAATGCCCCACAATTGTTGTTGTTGTTAAGTGCCGACCACCCAGTATGGGGTTTCTGAGGTAGAGTTGGTGAATTTGAACAACTGACTTGCTATTCAAACTGACCTCTTGGTCGAGTGTTTATCCTACAATGCCAAGCTAGGACACCTGTTAAATATTGTTATTGTCATGTGCGGTGGAGTCAGTTCCAACTCACAGCGACTCTGTACAGGGTTTCCGAAGCTGTAAATCTTTACGGGAGCAGAAAGCCTCATCTTTCTCCTGCGGAACAGCTGGTAGTTTTGAACAGCTGACCGTGAGATTAGCAGCCCGATTCGTAACCACTAGCTAGCTACCAGAGCTCCTTATAACTAGCTTAATTATGCATTTTAGTAAACCACAGCTAGGCAAAAAACAAAACTCAAACTCACAGTTATGAAGTTGATTCTGACTCATAGAAACCTGATCCTGTTTAGGGCTTCTGATTCTGCAGATAGTTACTGGAGCACAAAGCCTCATTTTTCTTCTATAGAGTGACCAGTGGGTTTAAGCTATTAACCTTGTAGTTAGCAGTTACCTGATTATCCTGTAGCACCACCAGGTCTTCTATGATTTGTTAGATAATTTATTCAAGTTCATAAAGCTCAGAATGAAAGGTGTCAGAACTCAAAGCAAGTCTGTCTGATTTCAAAGTTCTATTTATCATATTATATTGAGTCAAAAGATTAGAAAATTACAGTTATTATATTGATTATAAAGATTAGGAAATTTCACAAATCATGTTTTTATATTAGCCATTAGAGTGGCCATTCCTTATTGTTATCTTTGTTGTTAAGTATCATCAAGTCGATTCCAACTCATAGCCACGCTACATAGGGTTTCTAAGGAGTGGTTGGTGACTATGAGCTGCCGACCTTGCAATTCAAACTGGTGTTGTGGTCCAGTGCTTTATCTCACAGTGCTACACCAGAACTCCTTGTTTTTGCTGTTAGGTGCCATCGATTTGGTACCGACTCATAGCTATACTATGCAAGACAGAACAAAAAACTGCTGGTCCAGGGCTTGAATTTTTTTCTTTCGTTTCTCCAGCTTGAAAATGCTGAATGTGTTCTTGCTTTTTTTTTTTTTTGCTGACTCCAGATCTTTGCACATTTTATTGTAATATTTGGCTTTATCTTCTCGAGCTGATCTTTGAAATTTTCTGTTCAGCTCTTGTACCTCCTCATTTTTTCCATTTGCTGTAGCATCTCTACGCTGGAGAGCAAGTTACAGTGCTTCTTCTGACATCCATTTTAATCTTTTCCTTCTTTCTTGTCTTCTTAACGACTTTTTGCTTTCTTCCTCTATGATGTTCTTGATGTCATCCCACAACTCTTTTGGTCTTTGGTCTTTAGTGTTTAATGTATCAAATCTGTTCTTCAGATGATCTCTAAATTCAGGTGGGATATATTCAAGGTCACATTTTGGCTCCTGGGGACTTGTTTTCATTTTCTTCAGTTTCAGTTTGAATTTGCACATGAGCAGTTGATGGTCTTAGCCATAATTTGCCCTGGCCTTGTTTTAACTGATGAAATAGAGCTTTTCCATCATCTCTTTCCACAGATGTAGTCAATTTGATTTCTGTGTATTCCATTTGGTGAGGTCCATGTGTATAACCATCTCTTATGATGTCTAAAGAAGGTATTTGAAATGAACAAATCATTGATTTTGCAGAATTCTATCATTTGATCTCCAACATCATTTCTATCACCAAGGCTGTATTTTCCAACTACTGAACCTTTCTCTTTGTTTCCAACCTTTGCATTCCAATCACCAGTAATGATTAATACATCTTGATTGCATGTTTGATCAATTTCAGATTGAAGAAGTTGGTAGAATTCTTCTATGTCATCCTTTCTGGCTTTTGTGGTTGGTGCTTAAATTTGAATAGTAGTGGTATTGACTGGTTTTCAATGTTGGCGCAAGGATATTATCCTATCACAGACAGCGTTGTACCTCATGACTGATATGGATATGTTCATTTTGACAATGTGACACCATTCCTCTTTGTCATTCCCAGCATGTGGTTGTCAGATTCAAAATGGCCAATACCAGTCTATTTCAGCTCACTATTGCCTGAGATATTGATGTTTATACCTTCCATTTCATTTTTTTTTTGACAATTTCCAATTTTCCTAGATTCATACTTTGTACATTCCATGTTCCAATTATTAATGGATGTTTACAGCTGTTTCTCTTCATTTTGAGTTGTGCCCCATCAACAAATGAAGGTCACACGGGCTTTACTGCCATGGGTTTGACTCCGTTTGCATCATCACTGTCCACTCTACTTTGAGGAGACAACTCTTCCCTAGTCTCCTTTTCAGTGCCTTCTAACCTGAAGGGTTCATTTCTGGCACTAATATCTGACAGTGTTTCTTTGCTATTCATATGGTTTTCAGTGACTAAATATTTGGAAGCAGTTTGTCACTCCTTCTTCCTAGTCTGTCTTCTTCTGGAAGCTTATCTGAAACCTGTCCACCATGAGTGACCCTGCTTGTATTTACCCATGGCATAGTTTCCAGAATCACAGCAACTCACAAGTCACCACAGTACAACAAACTGACAGACAACTTATCTGTCTGGACTCCTTAAAGTTCATCAAATTTTATCCTTCAGTGAATGGAAGATGTTAGCTTATCTGTTTATGTGGTCAATATGTTAATTTATTAACTCAAAATATCCTAAGCACCAGTTCTCCCGGTGATATCACATTGTTCTACTTATTGGCATACTTTAAGCCTTAGTGAAAAATTTCTGCCTTTATTATACTAATGTTCTACAAAGACACAGAAAACAGATAATAGAGAAGAAAATACATTTTAAAATACTGTTTCAGAGAATATTAATTATTTTATTAGAAAAAAAAGAAAGCAAAGTAACATCACAAGAAAATCTTGGAAGGATATATCTCTGAACAGCCACAGAAGAGTTCTTTGAGAGACATTGTTAAAGAAGTAAGCTGAATAATGAGAAACCAATGTCCTAAGATCCCAAAGCAGTAAGAAAACAACTTTACTGGAGAAATTTAAGTGACAAAGGAAGAGAGAATTATTATCCTGGGAGATTGCTGTTGTTGTTGTTAAATGCTGTTGAGTTGTTTCCCACTCTAGCAATCCTGTATAATGTTTCCAAAGAGCAGCTGGTTGGTTTGAACTGCTGACATTGTGATTCACCGTCCAGTGCTGATCCTACAGTGCCGCACCAGGAAATTATTTTGTATAGCATGGTAATGATTGCTGATTTTATTTTAAGGGTAATAGGGAACTTCTGCAGACTTTTCTATTATATGTTGTTGTTAAGTGCCATCAAGTCCATTCCGACCCCTAGCAATCCTGTATAGAGTTTCAAAGGAGTGGCTGATAAGCAGAATCCTTCAATATTTCAAGTCAAGGCTTGAATTTTTTCGTCAGTCCCCTTATCTTGAGAAATGATGACTGTTATTCCCATTTTGTTTTCTAACTCCAGACCTTTGCATATTTCATTATAACATTTGACTTTGTCTTCTAGAGTTGATTTTTTTTTACTCAGTTCTTTACCTCCACATTTATTCCACTTGATTTAGTATCTCTGCACTGCAGAATAAGTTTCAGAGTCTCTTCTGGCATACATTTTGGTGTTTTTGTTTTTTATCTGTCTTGTCTTCTTATTTACTTTGCTCTTTCTTGATGTAATTCCACAACTCTTCTGGTCTTTGGTCTTTAGGTCTTATGCATCAAATCTGTTCTTGAGATGATCCCTAAATTCAGGCGGTATATGTTCAAAGTCATACTTTGGCTCTCACGGACTTGTTTCAGTCTTTTTCAGCTCTAGCCTGAATTTGCATGTGAGCAATCGATGGTCTATTCCACAGTCTACCCTTAGCTTTGTTTTGACTGATAATATGAAGTGTTTCCACCATCTTTTTCCACAGATGTATTAAATTTGATTTCCGTGTTTTCCATCTGATGAGGTACATGTATATAGTCATCTTTTATGTTGCTTAAAAAGGTATTTGAAATAAAGAAATCATTGCTCTTGCAAAATTATATCATGGCGATCTCCAGCATCATTTGTATCACCAAGGCCACATTCTCCAGCTAATGATCTATCCTCTTTCTTTCCAATCTTTGTATTCTAATCACTAATAATTACCAATACATCTTGATTGCATGTTTGATTGTTTTGGCACTGAAGATGTTGGTAGAATACTTCAGTTTTATCATCACTGGCTTTAGTGGTTGGTGAATAATTTTGCATAAGAGTTGTATCAACTATTTTCAATAACCTCATATGCATGTGAAAATTGGACAATGAATAAAGATGCTCATGATGCATATGAGTTATGGTGTTGGAGGAGAATATTAAAAACACCATGGACTGTCAAAAGAACAAACCAGGCTGTGTTCAAAGAAATACACCCAGAATGCTCCTTAGAGCATTAAGATAGATTAGATTAGAGAGAGATTAGCACAGTGTCAACAGCAGTGGTTTTAAGCATAGCAATGATTGTGAGATTGGCACAGTAATAGGCAATGTTCTGTTCTATTGTGCATAAGGTCACTATGAGTTGGTACAGACTCAATGCACTTAACAGCAACAACAACAACAAACTACTGTCGTGGCACTATAGGATAAGCACTAGACTGTGAAACACAAGATGGACAGTTCATATCTACCAGCTGCTCCTTGGAAACCCTATATAGAATCAATATTAGTCAGAATCACCTCAATGGCACTTAACAACAACAACCAACTTCTGTAGACTGAAACTGAACAAACATGTATTTAGAATACATTAAAAATGATTGGTGATTCTAAAGGCCAATATTGAAATGTGATTTATGAAATTGATTATTCTTTATAATCAATATAATATAAATATAATTGCCTAATAGTTTTACTCAATATAATAGAATAGTAAGAGCCTGGAAGTCATACAGAAGTTCTTACATCTTTCATTACAAAAAGAAAACAAAGAGCAAGGATCAGTAGTTGGAAAATATGTCCTTGGTAATTGAGACATTACTAGATATCACATGATAGAATGTTTCAAGGCCAATGACTTATTCATTGCAAGTATACTTTTTCAACAATATAAAAAGTGACTATACACCTGGATCACACTAGATGGGATACACAGCAACCAAATCAACTACATCTGTGAGAAGAGACATGAAGAAGTGAAAACAAGATCAGGGAAAGACTGTGGAACAGATCATCATTTGCTTATATGCAAGTTCAGGCCAACATTGAAGAAAATAAAAACAAGCCCACTAGAGCTAAAATATGAGTTTGAGTATATTCCACCTGAATATAGAGATCATCTGAAGAACAGATTTAATACATTAGACATTAATGACCAAGGACCAGAAGAACAGTGGTATGGCATCATGCATGAACAAAGAAAATGTCATTAAAAAAGATAGGAAAGAAAAAAAAGACCACAGTAGATGTCAAAAGAGATGATGAAACTTGCTTCTGAGAACAGAGAAGCTAAATTAGCTGGAAGAAATGATGAAATAAATGAGCTGAATAGAAAATTTCAAAGGGCCAGTGGAGAAGACAAAGTAGAGTACTATAATGATATGAGCAAGACCTGGAGACAAAAAATGAAGAAGGAAGAACTGAAAGAACTGAAAAAAAAAAAAAAAAAAATCAGCCTCGGGTTGCCATGTTAAAGGATTATATGGGAGTACAGTTGGCTCAAGAGAAGATGGAAAGAATACAAAGAGTCACTGCACCAAAAGGAAATGGTTAATGTTCAACCATTTCAAGAGGTAGCATACGATCAAGAGCAAATGATACTTAGGGAGGAAGTCCAAGGTGCATTGAAGGAGTTGGCAAAGACCAAGGCACCAGGAATTGATGGAATCAAAATTTAAATCTTTCAAGATAGTGAGGCAGCACTGGAGGCACTCACTCATCTCTGCAAGAAATTTGGAAGACAGCTATCTGGCCAACTGATTGGAAGAGATCCGTATTTGTGCCCATTCCAAAGAGAGGTGACCAAATGGAATGCGGAAATCATCAGACAATCTCTTTGATATCTCAAGCGAGTAAAGTTTTGCTAAAGGTAATACAGAAACAGCTACAATAAAACATTGTCAGTGAACTTCCAGAGGTTCAAGCCAGATTGAGAAGAGGCCGTGGAACGAGAGATATCATTGCTGATGTCTGATGGATCTTGGCTGAAAGCAGAGAATATCAGAAAGATGTTTACCTGTGCTTTATTGACTACACAAAGGCTTTCAATTGTGTGGATCATGACAAGCTATGGACAAAATTGCTAAGTATGAGTATTCTGGAACACTTAATTGTACTCATAAGGAATCTGTATCTGGACCAAGAAGCAGTTGTTCGAACAGAACATGGGAACACTGAACGTTTTAAAATTAAGAAAGGTGTGCGACAAGGTTGTATTCTTTCATCATACTTATTCAACCTGTATGCTGAGCAAATAATCCGAGAAACTGGGTTATATGAAGAAAAACATACATCAGGATTGGAGGAAGCCTCATTAGCAAACTGCGATATGCAAATGATACAACCTTGCTTGCTGAAAGTGAAGAGGACTTAAAACATTTACTGGTGAAGATCAAAGGGCACAGCCTTCGGTATGGATTACATCTCAATGTCAAGAAAACAAAAATATTCACCACTGGACCAATAAACAACATTCTTATCAATGGAGAAAAGATTGAAGTTGTCAAGGACATCATTCTTCTTGGATCAACTATCAACACTCACGGAAGCAGCAGTCAAGAGATCAGACGACATATTGCATTGGGCAAATCTGCTGCACAGGAAGTTTTTAAAGTGTTGAAGAGCAAAGATGTCAGCTTGAGGACTAAAGTGCGTCTGACCCAAGCCATGATATTTTCAATAATCACATATGGATGCGAAAGCTGGACAGTGAATAAGGAAGAACACTGAAGAATTGATGCCTTTGAGTTATGGTGTTGGAGGAGAATACTAAAAGTGCCATGGGCTGCCAAAGAACCAATAGATCCATTTTGGAAAAGTACAGTCAGAGTGCTCCCTGGAGGCCAAGATGGCCAAACTTTGTCTCTCAAACTTCGGACATATTGTCAGGAGGGAACAGATGTTGGAAAATGATGTCATGCTTGGTTAGATGGAAAGTCGGAGAAAAAGAGGAAGACCCCTAATGAGATGGATTGGCCATTTGGCAGCATCGATAGACTCAAGAGTGGCAACAGTAGTGAGGTTGGCCCATGATCGGACATTGTTTCATTCTGCTGTGCATAAGGTCACTATGAGTTGGTGCCAACTCAATAGCACCTAACAACAACAACAACATTTGGCTCTAGAGGATGAGTAACAGACTGCAAACCGCAAGGTCAGTGTTTCAAGGTTAACAGCCACTCTGCAGGAAGAACAATAATGTTTTTTGATTCTACTAAGATTTAGAGTCTTAGGAACCCTATATATGGGTGGTATGAGCTGGGTCAGATTTGGTGACACTTAAAGCAACAACTATTAACAAAATATTGATGAATACAGAAAACATCAAAAGAAGATGGAAGGAATACACAAAGTCCCTGCAAAAAAGAAATGGTCGATATTCAGTCGTATCAAGAGTTACCATATGATAAAGAACCAATGATATACATATAGCAGGCAAAATGATAAAAACTTCTTAGATATTCAGCAAATTAAGACAATAATTAGTTGAGCCTGGGAGCTCAGGACCATAGTCTCAGGGGATATCACAGTCTGTTGGTATAACATAGTCCACAAAGACAATGTTCTACATCCTAATTTGGTGAGTTGTTTTTGTTTGTTGTTAAGTGCTGTTGAGTTGACTCTAACCCATAGCAACCCTATATAGGGTTTCTGAGGAGCAGCTGGTGAGCTTGAACTGCTGACCTTGAAGTTCAAATGGCTTTGCAGTCTGGCGCATTAACTCACAGTGCCACACCAGGACTCCACTTTGGTAAGTAGTATCTTTTACATTAATAGCTCATGAGTTGCTGTCTAAAGTATAGCTATTTGTTTCTCCATGTGCAGAAGAAAGCAGAGTGTTGAGAACTGAAGATGCTTAGAATCAATTGGTCAAATGGACTAATGGAGCACATGAGCATAAATTACCATTATTCTGAGACCAGAAGAACTAAATGGCACCCAGCTACCAGTACCAACTTCTCTGAAAGGGATCACATTAGAAGGCCCTGGATAGAGTGGTAGAAAATGTGAACAAAGCTCAAAATCACTTAAAAAAAAAAAAAGACCGAGCTTACTGGTCAGAAAGATGCTGGATGAACCTTGGCCCTTGACCACTCTTCAGGTCAGGAAAGAAACTAACTCTTGTGGTTCAACTTTCACTGAGAAGTAGATAAGTAAATATAGGGAACAAGAACACTAGCTTACTATGAAGGATAGAGGAGTCAAATCATTCAAAATCAAAGGGGTAATATGTATCTAATGAAAAAGGTGAGAAGGGATGGGAAGCTGGATGGAATGTAAATAAAAGCCAAAGGGAGGAATCAGGATTAAAAATTGTTCCATGGAAGGGATTGAGATCATTGAGATAAAATAAAGTGTATTATATGTTGAATGAAAATTGGTGATCTTGTCTTTAAACCTTCATTCAATTTACAATGGAAAGTAAAAAAACAAAACAAAAAAAAAGGATTGGTGTTGAAGGAAGTAGTCAAAGCTGCACTGAAGGCATTTGAAAAGACTGATAAAGCATTGTTGTTGTTGTTAGGTGCCACTGACTAAGCACCGAATCATAGCGACCCTATGCACAACATAATGAAACACTACCCGATCCTGGGTCAACCTAACAATTGTTGCCACACTTGAGCCCATTGATGCTGCCATTTTGCCAATCAATCTCGCTGGGGATCTTCCTCTTTTTCTCTGACCCTCCCTCCACCTTAACAATCATGATATCTTTCTCCAGTGACTGGTCCCTCCTGGAAATATGTCCGAAGTATGAGAGACGTAGTTTGACCATCCTAATCTCCAGCGTAGTGGTTACGAATCGGGCTGCTAGCCGCAAGGTCAGCAGTTCGAAACTACCAGCCGTTCTGCGGGAGAAAGATGAGGATTTCTACTCCCATAAAGATTTACACCCTCGGAAACCCTGTACAGGGTCGCTATGAGTCGGAACCGACTCGATGGCACTTAACAACAACAACCTCCAAGGAGCACTCTGGTTGCACTTCTTCCAACACACATCTATTGGTTCTTTTTACAGACCATGACACTTTCAATATTCTTCACCAACACAACAACTCAAAAACATTAATTCTTCTGCCATCTTCCTTATTCACTGTCCAGCTTTCACATGCATATGAGGTTATTTAAAATACCATGGCTTGGGTCAGGCGCATCTTAGTCTTCAACCTGATATCTTTGCTCAACACTTTAAAAAGGTCTTGTGCAGCAGATTTGGCTAATGCAATACGTTGTTTGATTTCTTGACTGCTGCTTCCATGAGTGTTGATAGTTGATCCAAGAAGACTGAAGTCCTTAACAACTTCAATCTTTTCTCCATTGATAAGAATGTTGTTTATCGGTCCAGTGGTGAGGATTTTTGTTTTCTTTACAGTGAGATGCAATCCATATCTCCATACCAAAGGCTGTGATCGTTGATCTTCGTCAGTAAATATATTAAGTCCTCTTCACTTTCAGCAAGCAAGGTTGTATCATCTGCATATCGCAGGTTGTTAATGAGTCTTCCTCCAATCCTGATGCTACAGTTTTGTTCATATAATCTGGATTCTCAGATTATTTTCTCAGCATACAAATTGAATAAGTATGGTAAAAGAATACAACCCTGTTGCACACCTTTCTTAACTTTAAACCGTTCAGTGTTCCCATGTTCTGTTCAGACAACTGCCTCTTGGTCCATGTGCAGATTCCTCATGAGCACAATTAAGTGTTCCAGAATACTCATACTTTGTAATGTTGTCCATTGCTTGTCATGATCCACACAATTGAAAGCCTGTGCATAGTCAATAAAGCACAGGTAAACATCTTTCTGGTATTCTCTGCTTTCAACCAAGTTCCATTGAACATCAGCAATGATACCCTTGTGCTACAAACACTTCTGAATCTGGCTTGAGCCTCTGGAAGTTCTCTGTCAATGTATGCTTGCAGCTGTTTCTGTATTACCTTTAGTAAAACTTTATTCGCATGGGATATCAAAGAGATTGTCTGATGATTTCTGCCTTCCATTGAGTCACCTCTCTTTGGAATGGGCACAAATACGAATCTCTTCCAATCAGTCGGCCAGATAGTTGTCTTCCAGATTTCTTGGCATAGATGAGTGAATGACTCCAGTGCTGCCTGACTTTCTTGAAAGATTTCAATTTTTATTTTTATTTTATTTCAATCAATTCCTGGCGCCTTGTTCTTTTCCAATTCCTTTAATGCACCTCGGACTTCCTCCTTCAGTATCATTGGCTCTTGATCATATGCTACCTCTTGATATGGTTGAACATCAACCATTTCCTTTTGGTAAAGTTACTCTGTGTATTCTTTCCATCTTCTTTTTATGCTTTTTGCACCATTTAATAATTTTCCCAGAGAATTCTTCAATAACGAAAGTAGAGGATTGAATTTTTTCTTCATTTCTCCCAGCATGAGAAAAATTCTGAGTGTGTTCTTCTTTTTTGGTTTTCTGACTCCAAATCTTTGCACATTTTGTTGTAATATTTAACTTTGTCTTCTAGTTTTGTTCTTTGAAATTTTCTGTTCAACTCTTGTACTTCCTCATTTCTTCCATTTGCTTTAGCATCTGTGTGCTGAAGATCAAGTTTTAGTGTCTCTTCTGATATCCATTTTGATCTTTTCCTTCTTTGTTGTCTTCTTAATGGCTTTTTGCTTTCTTCCTGTATGGTGTTCTTGATGTCCTCCCACAATTCTTCTGGTCTTCAGTCTTTAGTGTTTAATGTATCAAATCTGTTCTTCAGATCATCTCTAAATTCAGGTGGGATGAAGCACTGGAAGATCATTTCTATATAATAAGAAATTTGAAAGAGAGTTACCTAGCTAACTGATTGGAAGAGTTCCATATTCATGCCCTTTCTAAGGAAAGGTGACCCAATGGCATGTGGAAATTCCCAAACAATATCATTAATATTTCATGAAAATAACATTTTGTTTAAGATAATTCAAAAGCAGTTGCAGCAGTACATTAACATGGAACTGCCAGAAATTCTAGTCAAATTTAAAGTGGACGTGAAATGAGAGATATCATTGCTAACATCAGATAGATCTTGACTGAAAGCCAAGAGAAACAGAAAGACATTTACTTCTGCTTTATTGACTGCACTGGCATTCAGCTCTGTGAATCATAAGAAACTATGCATAGCATTGTGAAAAATGGGTATTCCATAATGTTTAATTGTGTTCTTGAAGATTGTGTACATAGATCAAAATGCAGTTATTCAAACAGAACAACAGGACACAGAATGTTTTAATATCAGGAAGGTGTGCGGCAGGGTTAAGTATTAAATAGCAAAGATTTCAGTTTGATAACTAAGGTGCCCCTGTCCTAAGTAATAATGATATTTTCAATAGCCTCATATGCACATGAAAGTTGCACAATAAATAAGAAAGACTAGAGAAGAATAGATGCATTTGAATTATGTCATCTCGTTGAAGAATGTTTAAAGTACAATGTACTACCAGAAAAAAAATCAAATCTATCTTAAGAGAAGTACAGGCAGAATGTTCATTAGATAGAGGATTGTGAGACTTCATCTCTCATACTTGACCATATTGTGATGAGGGACTAGTCCTTGGAGAAAGACATCATGCTTAGAAAAGTGGAGGGTCAGCGAAAAAGACAAAGAACCTCAATGAGATGGATTGACACACTGTCAGCAATGACAGATTCAAACGTAGCAAAAATTATGAGGATGGTGTAGGACCAGGCAATATTTTTTCTGTTATGCTTAGTGTTATCATGATGTGGAACTTACTTGAGGGTACCTACCAACCACCAGCACAACAGAAATTACCTCATTGGATTGTTATGAAGCTTCAATAAATCAATATTTGCAAAAAGTCTATAATAGCTCTTAGAAGAGTCTAAGTTTTTTGTTTGTTTGTTTTTGAAGTGTTCTTTAAGGATCATTAATTAAATATGTTATAACTACGTTTTTCTTTTTACCAAACAAATAGATGAAATCCTTGGATAAATTTGACTGAGAACTTGAAATATGTTCTGGTTCATCTTGGTTCCTCCTTTTCTTGAGGCTTCTATCAAATGTCCCATGCTGGTTTGTGTTGGGGTACTCTTGTTAGAACCCTAATTACTATCTTTTTGCAGATATGTGGGTATTTAGGAAAATATTGCTACAAAACCATTGATACTTTTAATAATTAAAAATATTAAAATGGGAAGCTATTGTTTCTCAATGTATCCTTCATCTAAGTCTATATACTTTTGAATTTAGGGTTCCCATGTCTCTAACCTTTACTGGATAAGCACAGTATCACAAGGTTGGTTTGAACCATAAGACCAGTGGTTCAAACTCTCCAATCACTCCTCAGTAACCCTATACAGAGTCCCTATGAATCAGAATCGACTCAATGGCACTTAAAAACAGCAACAAACCTTTCTGAAGAATTCTGTACTTTACAATTTATATCCTGCCAAAATGGCAGTTTGGCATCCTTGCGGGATTCAAATCATGCTTGTTTTAAATGATCTTTGGATTTTTGGAGCAAAATTAAATCCAAAGTGGCAAGATCAGTGCTGTTAGGATGGATGGGGTAAGGTTTACTAATGAAATTCTCCTAGGACAGCCCTTACTGCCCTCAAAGAAAGAACAGGCACATTTTTGTGATTGGAAAATTAAATATTTTTACTAAAATTTCCTAGACTTTTCCTCACCAATGCACCTTCAAATTTCTCAAAACTTCTTAATAAGTCCTGTGATCATTCTGTGTCCTTCAAAAAATCTATCAGGATTGCCCCTTTGGAATCCCCCACAAAAAACAATTGCCATGCTTTCTAAGCTGATTTTTCTGCTTATATTTAACTTCTCCATAGAGCCCTTCAGAAGCTACTATTCTGATTTGATCCTTATTTTGAAGTCATCCTAATTAGTCTAAGGTAAGTATGTTACTGAGAGAACTTGTTCACAGTCATCCACCCACTGATCACTGAAACATGTTTAAACTTGTATTGTTTGGAATAAATACATACATGTATGGAATGGAACCCTAGTAGCAATACTTTTACTTACAATCCTATACTTATTCACAGAGTACTTATTAAATGCCTACTTTTATATCAGAGGTATTACTGTAGAGACTTGGATCCCTTCAATGTGCTTTACAAAATGCTAGCATCCAGTTCCCTCATTTCCCCTAGAATGTCCGTGAGACATCAGAGCTTAGTTGTGCCTCACTCAGTGTACACTGAGCACTCTGTGTCTGTGTTCTTCTGCCTCTGTGCTCTCTCCTGCAAAAGGGAAGAACGAGATCTCTGTTTGTGGGAAGAGTATCTTTAACCAGGTGGATCTGGCTAAAATAAATTTGTCTTTTGGAGGGGACTGTTTAAAGCCTATTATCATCTGGGAAAGATTCCTAACTTTTTCATGTCATGCCATTACATTAAATGATAATATTTACAGAGTACAGTGAGAAAAATGGGCATAGAAAGTGACTCATGCTGGGGATCTGGCCAATTCACATTCTTTACATCATTCTAAGAGTTGAAAAGAAATATGTGTAACCATTTCACAGTATACTCTTGTATTTGAGTTCTGACCCACATGATAACGTCCAAATCCTCTGCAATTTTATCTCTATTTCTCCAGGTTAATACTTGGTTGTTCACCTTGTGGACATTTGTAGGCACCTTTTTTCTCATTTACAATGCCATTTCCCTTTCTTCTGGGCAGGTCTTTATTATTCTTTATGTCTCTCTTCATGCATCCAAAAAGTGTCATGAAAGTCTTCTTTTGCACTCTAGTATGGTTGAGTTGATTAGATGCCTTGATTTCACATTCTCCAGCACCTTGGCTATTAATTTGTCATAGTTCTGAACACACTTCATAAACTTACAGAAATAGGAATATAATAAGGGAATACAATCCTAAGAGAGAGAATTGTATTCATTTTTGAACTGCTAAAAAGTTAACACAGTAAAGAGTCCACAGTGAAAGCTCAAATTATATTTGTTTAAATATATGGGAGCATTTAACCTTTCTTTTTACTTTCACTATGCATCTTCCTTCAACCACTTGTCTGTGAGTTTGAGGTACTGTGATGGATTGCATATTGCTGTGATTCTGGAAGCTATGCCACAGGTATTTGAAATAACATCGGGGTCACCCATGGTGTACAGGATTCAGCTTAGTGTCCAGACAAACAGACTAGGAAGAAGGATAGACAGACTACTTCCGTTTACTTAGTCACAGAAGGCCTTATGATTAGAAGTGGAACACTGTTAGCACCAGAATATTGAATATTTAAACAATGTAAATAGCACCAGAATATTATAAGATATAGTATGGGGAAATGAGCCCCTCGGTCTGAATGGCATTCAAAATGTGATTTGGGAAGAGCTGTCTCCTCAAAGTGCAGTTGATTGTGATGACAAGAATGGAATAAAGCCTCTATGACCTTCATTTGCTCATAAACACAACCCAAAGTGAAAAGAAAGAGTTATAATTATCCATTATTAACTATGGAATGTATGAAGTATGAATCTAAGAAAACTGATCATTTCTAAAAATGAAATGGAATGCATAAACATCAATATCCTAGGCGTTAGTGAACTGAAAGGAAAAGGTATTGGCCATTTTGATTCTGACAATCACATGGATCACTATGCCTGGAATAAAAAATTGAAGAGGAATGGTGTCACATTCATCATCAAAAAGAGCATACCAAGATATGTCTTTAAGTACAATGCTGTCTCTGATAAGGTAATAGCCATATGTCTTCAAGGAAGACCAGTTAAAATCATTATTATTCAAATGTACACACCAACAATTGAAATCAGTTATGATAAAATTGAAGAAATCTATAAAATCTCTCTAGCATCTCTCAAGCATAGAGATGCTACAGCAAATGTAAGAAATGAGAAGGTAAAAGAGATGAACAGAATATTTCAAAGGACAAAGTCAAACATTATAATAAAATGTGCAAAGACCTGGAGTTAGAAAACCAAAAAGGAAGAACTTGCTTAGCATTTCTCCAGCTGAGGGAACTAAAGAAAAAATTCAAAGGATTCTCTGGGAAAAATCTTAAATGATGCAGAAAGCAAGAAAAGAAGATGGATGGAATACACACAGTCACTGTACCAAAAGCAAATGGTCGATGTTCAACCATTTCAAGAGCTAGCATATGATCAATAGCCAATGATCCTGAAGGAAGACATCCAAGGTGTTTGAAGGCATTGACAAAGAACAAGGCACCAGGAACTGAAGGAATACAAATTGAAATCTTTCAAGAAAGTGAGGCAGTACTGGAGGCACTCACTCATCTATGCCAAGAAATCTGGAAGACAACTACGTGGCCAACTGACTGGAAAAATCTGTATCTGTGTCCATTCCAAAGAGGTGATGCAACAGAATGTGGAACTCATCAGACAATGTCATTGATATTTCATATGAATAAAGTTTTACTAATGGTAATACAGAAATGGCTCCAACCTAACATTGACAGAGAACTTCCAGTTGTTCAAGCCACATTCTGGAAAGGGTGTGGAACAAAGAGTATCATTGTTGACATCAGATGGATCTTGGCTGAAAGCAGAGAATACTATAAAGATGTTTACCTATGCCTTATTAACTATGCAAAGGCTTTCAATTTTGTAGATCATGACAAACTATGAACAACATTGAAAGGTATAAGTATTTCAGAACACTTAATTGTGCTCATGAGGAACCTGTATATAGACCAAGAGACAGTTGTTCTAATAGAACAAGGGAACATCAAATGGCTTTAAATTAGGAAAGGTGTGCATCAGGGTTGTATTCTTTCACCATACTTATTCAACCTGTATGCTGAGCAAATAATCTGGGAACCTGAGTTATATGAAGAAAAATGTGGCATTAGGATTTGAGGAAGACTCATTAACAACCTGCAATATGCAGATGATACAACCTTGCTTGCTGAAAATGAAGAGGACTTAAAATACTTTCTGATGAAGATCAAAGACCACAGCCTTCAGTATGGACTGAATCTCAATGTGAAGAAAACAAAAGTCCTTACCACTAGACCAATAAAAATTATTCTTTTCAATGGAAAAAAAAAAAAAAAGTTTTCAAAGATCTTCATTTTTCTCAGATCAACCATCAACATTCATGGAAGCAGCAGTCAAGAAATCAAACACTGTATTGCATTAGGCAAGTCTGTTGCACAAGACCTCTTTAGAGTGTTCAAGAGCAAAGATACCAACTTGAGGACTAAAGTGCACTTGATTCAAGCCATGATGTTTTCAATAACTTCATATGCATGCAAAAATTGAACAGTGAATAAGGAAGACTGTAGAAGAATTGAGTTATGGTGTTGGAAGAGAATGTTGAAAGTACTATGGACTGGGAAAAGAACACATAGATCTGTGCTGGATGAATTACAGTCAGAGTGCTCCTTGGAAGCCAGGATGGCCAGACTTCATCTCTCATACTTCGGACATATTGTCAGGAGGGACCAGTCACTGGAGAATGATATTATGTTTGGTAAGGTGAAGGGTCATAGAAAAAGAGGAAGATGCCCAGCGAGATGGATTGACAAAGCGGCAGCATCAATGGGCTCAAGTGTAGCAACAATTTTAAGGTTGGCCCAGGACCAGGCAGTGCTTTGTTCTGTTGTAATAGGGTCGCTATGAGTTGGTACTGACTAAATGGCACCTAACGACAACAACAGTAACAAGAACTAAACTTCTTCTGTATGAAATTTATTAAACATGCAACCAAGAATTATTGATCATTAGTGATTGGAATGGAAAGATTGGAAACAAAGAGGAAGGATCAGTATTTAGAAAATATGGCTTTTGTGATAGAAATGATGCTGGAGATCACATGATAGAATTTTGTACAACCAGTAACTTCTTCATTGCAAATACCTAAACAAGGTAAAATATAACTATACAGATGAACTTCCCAAGATAGAATACATAGAAATCAAATTGACTATATCTGTAGAAAGGTATGATGGGAAACCTCCATAATATCTGTGAAAACAAGGCCAGGGGCAGACTGTGGAACAGACTGTCAATTACTCATATGTAAATTCAAACTGAAGTTGTAGAAAATGAAAACAAGTCCATGACAGCTAAAATATGATCTTTAACATATTCCAACTAACTACCAAAGACCAGAAGAGTTGTGGGACAACATCAAGAGCATCATATAGGTAGAAAGCAAAAGTCAATTACGAAGATAAGAGAGAAGGAAAACACCAGAATGGATGTCAGAAGACACTCTGAAACTTGCTCTGCAGCGTAGAGATGTTAAAGCAAATGAGAGAAGTAAGGAGGTACAAGAGCTGAACAGAATATTTCAAAGGTCAACTTGAGAATACAAAGTCAAATATGATAACAAAATGTGCAAAGACCTGGAGTTAAAAGGCCAAAAGGGAAGACCATGCTCAGTTCCCAAAAGGGAACTGAAAATAAAATTCAAACCTCAGCTTGCAGTATTGGGCAAATTCTATGGGCAAATTATTGAATGATGCAGAAAGCATCAAAAGAAGATGGAAGGAATACACAGAGTAACTGTACAAAAAAGAAATGATCAATGTTCAAACACTTTAAGAGGTGGTATATGATCAAAAGCCAATGATCCTGAAGTAAGACATCCAAGGTGCTTTGAAGTCATTGGCAAAGAGCAAGGCACTTGGAATATATGGAATTCAAACAGAAATCTTTCTCAAACTGATGCAACACTGGAGACACTATCTCATCTATATCAAGAAATTTGAAAAGCATCTTCCTGGCCAACTGACTGGAAGAGACACATATTTCTGCACCCAGTGGAATGCCAAAATCATTGGGCAATATCATTAATATGAAATGCAAATGAAATTTTGCTAAAGTTAATACAAAAACAGCTACAACCTTACATTGTCTGTCAGAGGTTCAAGCTAGATTCAGACAAGAACATGGAACGAGGGATATCATTGCTTACATCAGATAGATCATGGCAGAAAGCAGAGAATACCAAAAAGAGTTTTAAGAAGTTTTTATTGTGAATTGAGTAATGGTTTACATTGGAGAATATTGGTTTTGTATTCTACCAACTGTATTTTGTTTCATTGCAATGATTACAATCCCCTCCATGCACCATCAGTTTTTAGTATTTGCCTCTATTCCCTCTTTATTTCTTTTTGATGTACACAGAAACAGGCCAGAATATATACTCATTTAAACAACCAAAGGGCACATTTTCCAAGCCAGTCTCCTGCCCAACAGCATACAGCTTTTCTCTTTCCACGAGTCTATAGTACTAGCTGCTCTAGTTCTCCATGCCATCACTTCTGTCTCCATCTTTGGTGTCAGTGCTTCTCTAGTTAGGATCCCACGTTCTGCTCATGCTCTTCTCTCTTGTTGTTCTCTGTTCATGGAATGTAAAATTAACTACTTCTCCCTTTTTGTTATAAAACTTCTACTTTTACAGTTGTGACAATCACAATAATACATAACAGATACTCACTATTGAATCAAAGGAATCCTATCCCAATATCCTTTCACCAGACCCAACTATTTAGTGAGGATTCTAACTTCCCCCACATGCTCTGAAACTAAACTCCCTCTTGAAAACTTACAAGCCAGCCACTTCATGCCTTTATAGGACCATCTACCACCCATTTTAGGTAGCCAATATCTAAGTTACCCATCCCTATCAACCATGTGTACTGAGCGAATAGGCTTGATTCTTGATGAGTAGACTCCTTCCCTCTCAGTTGGTATTTTGAGGTACTACAGCCATAAGTATAGATCAAGTTCATCAAATTGTATCAATTTACACTTGCTTCCTGTATCAAACTCCTTTATCTTCCTATAGCCAAGTTTTGATCATCAAGTCATCCAAACTAGGTCAAATGGGTACTATCTGCAAGTTTGGGCATTCTTTCGCACCTTCCTTCACTTCATATCAGCTGGATGATTTATTCTCAACTATATCCCACCGTGGCTAGGTCAGATTTCATGGGCTCAGGACTTTCCAAGTCTCCCCAAGTTTCAGACCAACCAGCCCTACCTCTTCTCTCTCTCATCTCAAGGTTGACAAGAGTCTATGGAACACAGTCAACTCAGTCCATGGCTTCATAACTGTCTTTTCCCACACTTCCACTCACAAATAAATCAATGCTGCTACCAGCAAACTTACATGCCTGCTCGTGTTTTTCCTTTGAGCTTCAGTCTTGGAAGGAGGTTTGTCCTGAAGGTAATTGATTGGTTGCCTTGATGGCTTCCCAGAGAACAGCTTGCTTGTTCTTGTAAAAGACCAACAGTTGGCCATTTTCATTTTTGTTTTTTATTTTTCCTGCTGGTCTTTCTTTCAAGAAGCATCTTCTGTTCCTCTAGCCTCCCCAGGCTGGTCTGAGTGTCATTCCAAATGGGAATGTTTCACCTCAGAAGGCTCTGCATGGGGCTCAGAATTCCACCTAAGGTCCTATACACTACAAAGACTCCACAAGAAGCCTATGTCATTGGGCAAGTTCTAGAACTCCTTTCAGGTACTTGAATCAGTTATAGGCTGAAGACAGACTTATAAGATTTCTGTCATTTGTTTCCTGATAGTCCTTTATATACCATCCAAGTGTCTATTTCACAAAAGTAGGCAAGGGAAACCCATACCCATAAGACAATCAAGAATCTTAACATGATTTCCCCTCTTTCACCCATTTAGATGATGCTTTGATCCCTTTACCACAGAGCCCTGCTGTTCCAATGTTGAGTATAAATCACTATTTACATCTGTCCTATTTAGCCCATGCAAAACTACCTAAGTCTCCCCCTATCTTCCTTGCTCTTTTACCACTCTTCTTCCTTCTTGTGTATTTCCCTCCCCTCCCTTGTATATTGCTCTCCCCAACACCCAATCTATGCCAGAAAGGTATTTTTCCTGTGCTTTATTGACTACACAAAGGCCTTTGATTGTGTAGATCATGAAAAACTATGGACAACATTGTGGAGAATACGTATTCTACAACACTTCATTGTGCTCATGAAGAACCTGTGTGTAGACCAAGGGACAGTTGTTCAAATAGAACAAGTGAACATCAAATGGTTTAAAATTGGGAAAGGTGTGTGCCAAGTTTGTATTCTTCCACCAAACTTATTCAATATATATGCTAAGTAAACAATCTGAGAAATTGGATTATATGAAGAAAAATGTAGCATCAGGATTGGAGGAAGACTCATAAACAATCTATTATATGCGGATGATACAACCTTGATTGTGAAAGCTAAGAGGACTTAAAATGTTCACTGATGAAGATCAAAGACCACAACCTCATGTATGGGTTGCACCTCAATGTAAAGAAAACAGAAATTCTCACCACTGGACAATAAACAGCATTCATATAACTAGAGAAAAGATTGAAGTTGTCAAAGGCTTCATTTTGCTTGGCTCAAACCTTAACACTCATGGGAGCAATTGTCAAGAAATCAAACAATATATTGCACTGGGCAAATCTGCTGCACATGATCACTTTAAAGGGTTGAAGAAGAAAAATGTTAGTTTGAGAACTAAGGTGCACCTGACCCAACCTATGGTGTTTTCAATAACCTCATAATCATGTCAAAGTTGAACAATGAATAAGGAACACCATAGAAGAATTGATGTATGGGGTTGTCGGAGAATATTAAGAGTACCATGGACTCCCAAAAGAACAATCCAATCTGTGTTGGAAGTACAGCTATAATGCTCTTCAGAAGCCAGGATGGCCAGACTTTGTCATTTATGATATATTATGAGGAGGGTCAAGTCCCAGAAGAAGGATATCATGTTTGGTAAAGTGGAGGGTTGGAGAAAAAAGGAAGACACCAAATAAGATATTTTGATTACTGTGACAGTAGCGATGATCTCAAACATAGCAAAGATTGTAAAGTTGGCCAGTGGTTCATTCTATGAATCAATACCAACTGGATGGCACCTAACACAGCAACAATAAATATTTTCCTTGGAGTCCAGTGTGGCATTGTTAGATAAAGCATTAAACTGCAAGTTCAGTTTGAAACTCAATGTCAGTGGCTCAAACCCACAAGCCACTCCTCTGAAACACTATACAGATTTGCTATGACTTGGAAATTACTAAACTGGATGTACCAAAAATATATATCTTTCTTAGGAAAATAACATAGGAATTTTCCATTAAACAACTTCTTGTCCATATAGACTACATTTTATGTACTTTGATACTTTACAATTGAAGAAGCAGATGGGTTAATATGACATGTCCCAGTTCATGTAGCAAAGCCAGGGCAGAGTTGGACTTCAGACATTGAGTGTTGATACCTGGGGAAAATCGAAAGTTTAAAAAATCTCTAATATAACACTTTTCTAGAAAAAAAAAGGTTATAAATCTATCCTTTCAAACTACATTAAGCAATCATTTTACATTGGACAATAAAAGGAAAGAAATGGAAAAACAGGAAGTATCTAATACATTTTAATCTATTGTCTGTCTACTTTCAACATATTACTTAATGTAGCTTTAAGAATTACTTACTAGTTATTACCATTCTTTGGGTAGCCTATTGATTGACCTGAATAATATTTAATTTAGATATTGGATATATAATTTTGGAATCCTACAACTCATAATTTCTAATTTCACAATTCACAACCTCAGTAATTTTAAGAATTCTCCTCTGATAATTAGACTCATGCGACAATTAATTTATTTGAACTCAAATAACCAATATTTTAAAAGGTTGCATTAAAAAAGTAGTGATAAGTAACTGCTTTTAAATGCAATTTTGTACCAAAGAAGGACTCTGGTTACTTTGGTCTCCTTACTCTTCCCACGTCACACTGGGCACATTTCAGAGTCATGGTCTTGCCTTTGCACATGTTATTGTTCCCTTAGATATACAAACAGTTATCTCCTTTATCTCACTCTTTTCTTTGTTTTAAAAATGTCCTCCTCAGTGAAGTCCTTACAGAATATTTTAGGTCGTTTTAAAGACTTGACCAAGCCAACTGGTGTTCTTATTCCCTTTCCTTGTTTTATTCGATTAATGGCAAACAAATAGTGAGCTCTGGTAGCGTAGTGGTTACGAGTCAGGCTTCCAATCTTAAGATCAGCAGTTCGAAACTACCAGCGGTTCCTTGGGAGAAAGATGAGATGTTCTGCTCCCATAAAGATTTATAGCCTCGGAAACCCTGTGCAGGGTCACTATGAGTCAGAACCGAATTCACGGTACTCAACAACAACATACTCTAAAGTGTTAGCTTATCTGCTTTGCTAAATCATGTTTCTCTGTCTCTAGTCATAAATTGCAAATTTCAGGAAGTCAGTATTGATCTGTTTTATGCATTATTATGCTCCCCAGGCTTATGTGCATCAGGGGCAAAATATGTACTTAGTAAGGAGCTCTGGTAGTATAGTGGTTATGAATCGGACTGCAAACCTTAAGGTCAACAGTTCAAAACTACCAGCTGTTCCACAGAAGGAAAACAAGGCTTTCTTCTGCCATAAAGATTTGCAACCTCGGAAACCCTGTACAGGGTTGCTATGAGTCGGAACTGACTCCACAGCACATAACCACAACCACATATTTTTTAAATAAGTGAATGAGTGAGCAAATGTAACAGAAAAGAACGTTTCAGACAATGAAAATGTATGACGCATAGTAGAACTCAATGTTTCTATGAGTTTAGTGAAAGTTTTTTTTGAAAGAATGATTTTTGGAGAGTTTTCTATGAGTTTAAATATGATACTTGAATAATTAATACATCATAGAGCTGCTTCTTTGAAGTGGAGGTTTATTTGCTTCCAGTCTTTCTGTAAATATGTGCTTTTGACAGCTTGAATCAGGTTGTGTTAGAAGGATGGAAATGTGATTAATAACACTTAATTTCTTTTTTTTTTTTCAATGAAAACCAAAATGTAAGGCTCTGGTTCCCTGATCGACTACTGTAATTTTCTTTTCCTTGGATCTAGGAAAAAAGAAACCAGCACACTTGCCTCCCTGCTGCTGCCATGTTAAGCTTGTTCACTTCACAAGCTCCTGCAGATGAAAGTGTAATTGCTTGGAAGGTGAATTGATTGCAATTAACCTCAGGACTTACCCTCAGGCTGGGGTATTCTACCGCCTTTTCCAGAAATGTGCCACAAGGGCCATAATACATAGCTGATGAATACATATATCATAGAGTGAAACACATATATTATGGGATAAAGTACATAAATCATGTAGAAAAACATGCATAATACTGAGATGATCAAATTATAAATGAAGCACATAAATCATAAGATTACACTGTTGAATTGTATCAAGAAACATAAATTATATAGTGAAATCCCAGGGTCACTAGAGGGTTCACAGAATAATGAAATGAGCTCCTACAACTTAAGGAAAAGTGGAGTATCTTACTGAAAAATTCACTGTGCATCATATGAATATTCCACTTTAATCTAATTTTATCTCCTATACCGCCTGAACTCAAGGAATCAAATCTGCGTAGTGTGGGGGAGGAAAGATAAACAAACAACAAATGCTACATTGAGAAAATATGTACTATAAGATGAGGCCTTCTGCTCCCATAAAGATTTACAGCCTCAAAAACCTTCTACAAGGTTGCTAGGAGTCAGAACCGACTCTACGGCACACCACTACCACCACCATCACCACCATCAACACCAGGCAATTTCTCATTCTAAAAACAACAATGCCTTGAATCCCAAGAAGAGGATTTCTAAGAAGAAATGAAAGATGAAATTAAGATTGGTTTACTTTGAATGTAGCTAAGCATTTGAAATTTGGATTGATATGTCTTTGTTGGTAAGTGTTAAGTGCATTGTTATAGTTAAGTGACTTCCAGTAAGTTCCAACCTATAGCTACCTGTAAAAGGTTTCTAATGCTGTAAATCTTTGCAGCTGGTGGGTTCTAACTGCTGACCTTATGGTTCGTAGTCCAGTGTTTTTCCTACAGAGCCACCACACTCCTAGGTATGTTACATTAGATAATGAATTAAAAAACCTGTATATTGTGCATATAAAATATTTTGCTTAACTTTCTTTGATGATTGTTTTTTTTCTATTTTACCTTGCCTTTCCCTCCTTTACTTCTTTGTACTCTTGTAATAATTCTTTTGTTAATAAACTTCAACTTAGTTCTGTTTATTTTTTGTGTGTATGTTTTTTGTTTCAAAGTTACACGGTGGCGGAAACTACTCTACATGACTTCAAGAAAACCTCATGCTAAGACAGGCTTTCACACACAGTAAAGAAGAATGATACAAATCAGATAAAGCTCACAAAGTTTCTTAGTGCAATGTTTGTCCATGTGAATTATGTTCCTACTAAAGCAAAAGCCCAGAATTCACATCCATCCCCAGCCCTGGTGAGTTAGGGTTATGGTCAAAGCTTGGTGTACTAAGGGATTCCTTAGTCATAAACAAAGTGTTTGACCCACTCTGTTCCTTAGGGCAATAGAGAGCCAGAGCTAACTGAATTTATACAGTGGGAATTGATAGTTTATTGCTGACCCTGGAGGGGCAAGAGCACTGACTCACATCCTATTTCTGGCTTTTCTTGGCATTTGTTATTGCAGATAAAGGTAGATTGTGTCAAGATGTGCTGCTGGTCCTAGAATACAATTGTGTCAAAATGCAAGTACTAAATTTTATTTGAAGGGAAACAATAAATTGGCACCCCCCCCACCAACATATCCTGCCTTCCCTAAACATCATATTTCAATTTCTCACTGCTTTTCATGCTTAGCGCCAGTTAATACAGTAGTAAAACTGTTAACAGTTGTATACTGTTAGTTATACATAAGTAATTTCAGAAAAAATCTAAAACTAAGGATATGTTCAATCTCTTTGTTTTAAAAAGCATGTGAAGTTCAAAATAATACTATTAACAGAAACAAGATTTAATCCTCAAAAATGTTTAATTTGCTATTGACAAATTCAATTTCAGTCTTCTAACCAAAACTGGTTCACCCTCAAAATATCCATAAATGGTTAAATCTGCTGGATAGAAGTATAATCATTTTACTCTATGATCTATGTGTTTCATTAGTTGAGGTACACATTTTGCTATAATAAATGTGCTCCAGTAAATGATCTATGCATTTCTTTCTGAAATGTATGTGTTTCACTAGAAAAGGTATGTGTTCATCAACTATGAATAATGTTCCTAACGGCACCACATTATATTACTTGGCTGGTATCAGCACAGCATTACACATCCATTCCCTCATGACCATGAACACTGCATCTGCCAGAAGACACATATCAGACCCTGTCATTCTCAGGTTTTGATGCACATAGGTACGAACTCTGCAGTCTTGGGAAACACAAAAGGGAGAGGAAGTGAAATCATTTTATAAGTAGATATGTTTGTTAAATGAACAGGAAATACGGGGTTTTTCTAGTCCCACCTCTTTATAATTCACAGAAGGAAAAATAATATAGTAAAACACAGCAAAGGCTTTTAATGGTTTCTCATAAGCAAATTGCCTCTCACTTCAAACTCCATCATTTACTCCACTTAAATATGACTTGTGATAAGGGATAAAATAATTTAATTCTTAAACCTTAAGAACAGCTTTTTAAAAATTTTAATTTATAACACACAAATATTAAGATGCCACTAATTTTCTGATTTCAGTAAACTGGTATTCAGAATGATGAAGTGAAATTATCTTTGTAGAGGGAAGAAATTAGTTATTTAAAAAATTATGTTACCCTTTATGTAAAAAGTGTTGACTGTTGATTTTGGTTTATGTTAGTTTGTAATTTAAAGGGGAAAGTGAATGTCCCTCAGATACTTCAAGACACACTATAATGTACTTCTCATCATTTTAAATTTAAATACAACAATTACCCAATTGACCATACCACCACTTCTTTGTGGCCCCCAACCTATCTGGAAGCAATAATTAATAAATAAACATTTTGACTATCTATAGAAATTCTTTTTAAAGAAGCTATGTGAGTTTTCTTCAACTGTGTTTTGTAATGTGTAGGATTCTTAGACATGACGATTAATTTCAGAATTATAACCTCTTTACACCTGTATTCATCATGGTAGAGAGCAAAATTCAATGGACAGGTTATTTGTTAATATTATCATGAACAAACAGAATGAATTGTAATCTGTTTTTCATATTAAGTATGATAATTATGATAAAATTACTTATTTTCCACATTTAAAGCTAATGCTTTATATATGAGCTTTTCATTTAAAAATTATTTTTTAGTAAACATAGAACATTTCTGTATATATGACTTCAAACGATTCATAATGAATGTTTCTATTTAGTGACCTAATTTTCTCTGTATTTTAAATCTATCACTGTAGGTATTAGGTATTTCTTTCATTTTTACAAGCCATATATATATATATTATTTACTGAAATAACTGAAACCTGGAAGATATTTCTTACTATTACATAAATGAGGAATTTTAATAAATCTTATCAGTTTCCAAGTAATTCATCTTATATTGGAGACAATCTCTATGTAAGTATAGTCCACACTAAATAATTTTGAAATGATTACTTCAGTGCTTGGAAGAATTGCTACATTTTTTCTAGAGTTGAATATTTTGAAGACACCTTTTCCTCTAATCTTTAATAATGTAAATATGCATATATAAAGAAAGGGAAGGTTCTAGGTCAAAGTAATCTTTCTGAGAACACTAGCATTAAGAGTAGTTGAATTCAATCCATGTATAAAACTGAGTCGGCCAATAATATTTCAAGAAAACCCTGGAGCCATTAGCAAAACAATGACAACATGGTGCTTTATACATATGAAGCAGACATTGTTCTTTGCTTTAATGTGGTTTGCAGTAAGTATAATTTTCATGATGTTTTGAATTAACAGTGTTAAGCAGTAAAACTGTAATAACTTTGCATGGCATTTTAGATCTCACCAATAGATTATTTATGATAACCTCTAAAGTATTGCTTAAAAACAGAACCAGACAGTTGTTCTAGTATATATTTGCACATTTTCATGAAGAGATATTAAATCTAGATTGTATATCCTACTTGCCAAGTCAGATGATATCTTTAGGAAAAAGAAAAAAAATATCTTTAGATAAAGGTATAGCATATGGTATATTAAGAAAGTGCTCAAATGAGGTCAAATTAATCATAGGCAAATAGTTTATAAACAAGATTTTTGCTTATCCTTCAAATCATTTTTTACTCTAAATGATTTGAAGGATAAACAGTAACCAATTAGATTTTATTCAATGTGTGGTTGTGCATTTAAGAAATATCTTTTTTGCAATGATTCCCAAAGACACATACTATAATTCACCTGAACAAAAGCTACCCCCCTTTCTCTTGTTTACATTCTATTTATTTTGTTGTTGTTGAGAATACAGAAAGGAAAACATAGTTTTGACATATACAATTAAGTGAGCTCAATTACATTTTTGAGTTGTGCAACCATTCTCATTCTCCTTTTCTGAAGTGTTCCTGCCTCTTTAACATAAACTCACTCGCCTCTAAGGGTCATATCTAATAATTCCAGTTTCTGTTGGCAATTAGATCCTAAATATATAGTTCTTAAAAGAGCATATTACTCAAGGCAGATCTTTGTTTGTTTGTTTTCTTTTTTACTAGCAAATTATTATTTTGTTTTAAGAAGAGTTAAGGGGATATTTTTGGTTTTAAGGTATAAGGATTGTGTCAGATTTAAGGGTTATATTTTCAAGAATTCATCTACCCTCCATCGTTCAAGGAAATCTAGAGCCCCTTAGAATTTTCAATTCTATTCTGCATTTCCCCCTCTTGACCAGTATTATTCTATGGAATCTTTGATCAAAATATTCTGTAATGGTAACTGAACACCATCCAGATCTTCTGTTATAATGGCAAAGGAGAAAGTTGTTCATGGAGACAATTAGCCACACATTCCATATTATTTGTTCTTTTCTGATGTTCCTTTTTCCTCTGCTGTTCCAGGTGAATCACTGTTGTTAGATGCCACAGAATTTGTTCTAACTCATAGCAATACTATGCAAAGCAGAATGAAACACTGCCCAGTCCTGCACTATCCTCACAATCATTATGATTGAGTCCATTGATGCTGCCAGTGTGCCAATCGATCTCGTTGGGGGTCTTCTTTACTGAAGACCACTTTATTTAGCATGATACCCTTTCCCAGGGACTGGTTCTGCCTGATACTATTTCTAAAATATGAGAGACGAAGTCTCACCTTTCTGGCTTATAAGGAGCATCCTAGTTGTACTTCTTTCAACATAGACTTGTTTATTCTTCTAGAAGTCCATGGTACCACTAATATTCATATTGAACACCATAACTCAAATGCAACAATTCTTCTACAGTATTCCTTATTCACTGTCTAGCTTTCACACAGATATGATGCTATTGATAATATCAAGGCTTGGGTCCGGCACACTTTAGTCCTCAAATTGGCATCTTTGCTCTATAAAACTTTAAAGAGGTCTTGTGCAGCAGAATTACCTAATGCAATATGTCATTTGATTTCTTGACTGCTGTTTCAATGAATGTTGATAATGGATCCAAGCAAAACGAAGTCTTTGGCAATTTCAATCTTTTCTCCATTTAGCATGATGTTATTTATTAAACCAGTGGTGACTATTTCTGTTTCCTTTACATTGAGATGCTACTTATACTGAAGGTTGTGATCTTTGATCTTCATCAGTAAATATTTTAAGTCTTCTTTACTTCCAGAAAGCAAGTAAATATCATTTGTATATCACAGGTTGTTAATAAATCTTTTTTCAATCCCTAGATTCTTCATATAATCCACGTTCTCAGATCATTTCCCTAGTTTATAGATTGAATAAGTATGATGAAAAATGCAAACCTGGCACACACCTTTCCTAATTTTAAACCATTCACTGTTACCTTGTTCTGTTCGACCAACTGCCTCTTGGTCTATGTACAGTGTACAATTAAGTGTTCCAGAATACTCACTCTTTCTCATGTTGTCAATAGCTTGTCATGATCCACACCATTTTAAGCTTTTGCATAGTCAAAGGACAGATACATATCTTTCTGGTAATCTTTGCTTTCACCCAAATTCCATCTAAGGTGAACAAGATTCTGTGTACTTGTCTGAATCTGGCTTCAACCTCTGGTAGTTCCCTGTCACTGTATTGTTGCAGGTGTTTTTAAATTATCTTTAACAAAATTTCAATGAAATGTGATGTTAATGATATTGTTCAGTGAGTTTCACATTCCATTGGATCACCTCCCTTTGGAATGGGCACAAATAAGGCTATCTTCCAATCATCTGGTCAGGTAGTTGTCTTCCAGATTTCTTGATATAGATGAGATAGTACCTCCAGTGTCGTATCAGTTTGATGAAAATTTTCAATATGTATTTCATCAATTCACAGAACCTTGTTCTTTGGCAATGCCTTCAATGCACCTTGGGTTTCTTCTTTCATAGCTATTGGCATTTGTTCATATGCTATCTTTTGAAATGATTGAACATCATCCAATCCTTTTTAGTACAGTGACTGGGTATTCCTTCTTTTAACGCTTTCTGCATCATTCACTATTCCAATTGAATCTTTCAATATTTCAAGTAGAAGCTTGAATTTTTTCTTCAGTTCTTTCAGCTTGAGAAATGCTGAGGTTGTTCTTCCCTTTTGGTTTTCTAACTCCAAGCTGTCACACATTTCATTATAATACTTGACTTTGTTTTCTTGAGCAGTCCTTTGAAATTTTAGGTTTATCTCTTTAACTCCCTCATTTCTTCATTTGTTTTAGCATACCTATGCAAGAGAACAAGTTTCATAGTCTCTTTTTCTACCCATTTTGTTCTTTTCTTTCTTTCTTGTCTTCTTAATGGCCTTTTGCTTTCTTTCTGTATGATGTTCTTCACGCCATCCCAAAAATCTTCTCTTCGATCATTAGTATCTGTCTTTGATGTGATTTCTAAATTCAGGTGGGATATAATCAAAGTCAAATTTTTGGCTCACATTGTCTTGTTTTAATTTTCTTCAGCTCTCACCTGAACTGGGTTGTTAGCAAATCATGGTTTGTTCCAGTTTGCTCCTGACCTTGTTATGTCAGATGATATGGAGATTTTGCACAGTATCTTCCCAAAGATGTCATCAATTTGATTTCTGTGCATTCCCTCTGGCGATTTAGATGTTTATAGTCATGTTTATGCTTTAAAAAATTGTTAGTAATGAATAAGTCATTGGGCTTGCAAACTTCTGTTATGTGGTTTCCGGCTCTGTTTCTACCCAGTTGAATAGAGATAAATTATTTTGTGTTGGACAGTTGCTTGCAAGCTTTCAAGACCCCAGGAACTATATAATGAATCAGGAGATAGAACAGAAGCACTAACCATGTTATTAGGTCAATGATTTGGAATATCCCAAGAAACCATGACCTTTAACTTCAAAACCAAGGCACCAAATTCCTTGAGTTCTTTGGCTCTATGTAAGCGGCCTCACCAGCTGTTTTTGTCATTCTTGTAAATCTATTTATCAAATATTGCTATTGTTGTTAACTGTTGTTGATTCGATTCCAATCATAGTCATGCTGTATAGAGTTTCTAAGGAGTGGCTGGTGAATTTGAACTACTGTCCATTTGGATATTGGTCCAATGTTTATCCTACAGTGCCACACCAGGATTCCACCTATCATATAGCTTTAACCAATTCAACTCTTTACTTGTGTACAACTTACTGACAGTAATTATAATAATTGGCTAAGCAACCCTATCCTTAATCAATGCATTTTTGCAACACTTTTAACTATCTTTGCTCTATCCTTCCTGTTGCTATTGTATCACAGAATTGGATCTGATTCATAGGGACCCCATAAAGGGTTTCTAGGCTGTGACTTTTTGCATGAGCAGAAATCTTCATCTTTTACCCAATATTTGTCTTTTTGTAATTTACTTATTTCACTCAGCATGTCTTCAAGCTCCATTCATATTATAGCAGTATCAAGACTTCATTTCTCCTACTGTCTGAATAATTTTCCATTGTGTGTAGATATCATCTTTTGCTCTTCTATGCATCTGTTGATGGACAGATAGGTTGTTCTCACCTTTAGATAATGGTGCCGCAGTGAACATTGCTGTTCAAGTCTCTTTTTGAGTCTCTGCTTTCAACTCTTTGGGGTATATACTTAAAAGTAGAATTGCTGGGTCATATGCTATTCTTTCACCACTCATCTGTCAGTTTGTCATACTGTAGTTTGTCATACTGTAGTTTGTCATACATGTTACTGTGATTCTGGAAGTTATGCAATGGGTATTTTAAATACCTGGAAGGTCACCCACTGTAGACAAGTTTTAGATGAGCTTCCGATGAAGAAAGACTAGGAAAACGGAGGGACAGACTACTACTGAGTATTTACTCCTGGAAAATGTTATGAAAAGTAGTACTGTCAGCACCAGAATATTATCAGATATAGTGCTGGAAGATGAACCTTAAGTTTGGAAGGCATTCAAAATGTGACTGGGGAAGAGTTGCCTCCTCAATATAGAGTTGACCATGATGATATAAATGGAGTAAAGCCTTCAGGACCTTCATTTGCTGATAGGGTACAACTCAAAGTGAAGAGAAACAGCTGTAAATATCCATTAAAAATCAGAACATGTAATATACAAAGTATGAAACTAATAAAAATAGAAATTGTCACAAATGAAATGGAACATACAAACATTGATATCCTAGGCATTAGGGAGCTGAAATGGACTGGTATTAACCCTTTGACTCTGACAATATTATGGTATACTATGCTGGGAATGATAAATTGAAGAGGAATGGCATTACATTCATCATCAAAAAGAGCTTGTCAAGATTCACCTTGAAATACAAATCTGTCTGTGATAGGATAAAATCCATCCACCTACAAGGAAGACCAGTTAATACAACTATTACTGAACTTACACACCAACCAATAAAGCCAGTGAAAATTAACTTGAAGAATTTTACCAATTTCTTCAGTCTTAAAATGGTCAAACATGCGATCAAAATGTATTGATAATTTCTGGTGATCAGAATGCAAAGGTTGAAAACAAAAAGGATGGAACACTAGTTGGAAAATGTATCCATGGTGATAAAAACGATGTTGAAGATAACATGACAGAATTTTTCAAGGCCAATGACTTTTGCATTGCAAATGCCAATTTTAAACAACATACAAAAAGACTATACACATGAACCTCACCAGATGGCATACACAGAAATAAAATTGAGTACATCTGTGAAAAGAGATGGTGGAAGAGCTCCATTTCAACAGCCAAAAAAGGCAATGGCAGACTTTGAAACAGACCATCAATTGCTCATATGCAAGTTCAAGCTGAAGCTGAGGAAAATTAAAACAAGTCCACAAGAGCCAAAATATGACCTTGAACATATCCCACCTGAATTTAAAGATCATCTCAAGAACAGATTTGATGCATTATACCTAAAGACTGAAGACCAGAAGAGTAGTGGGTTGACATCAAGAACATCATACAGGAATAAAGCAAAAGTTCATTAAGAAGACAAGAGAATACAGTCCAGGAACAGAGGACCCTAGCATGATCAAGGGAGAAGAGCATGAGAAAAATGTGGGACTCTATCCAGAGAAGCAGTGACACCAGAGATGGAGGAAGAGATGAGGACATGGTGAGAGAGAGCAGCTGAGGACTCTAGACTCATGGAAAGAGAGGGACTGGGTTCTGGCCACCAGAAGGCAGGCTTGCAGGATGTGCCCTTTGATTGTTTAAATTATTATATATTACTGAGTGTATTTGTGTACGCACTCCACAAAAACAAAACAAAACATAGGGAATAGAATCAAATACTGTTGAATGATGATGCACAGAGGAGATTGTAATCATTTCAATAAAATGATGAGTGTAAAACTAATGTTCTCCCATGTAAACAATCACTCAATTCACTATAAAAACTAAAAAAAAAAAAAAAAAAAAAGACGAAGACAAGAGAAATATGACATGGGGTCTGATGGTGGATTAGGAAGAAGCGCAGTGCAGACCTCTGACAGTAATAACACAGAATACCGGATGAAGGAAGTTCAGAGGACAGTCCCAGAACTCTGAACTACATATAAAGGAATATTTAGAAGAATCAAAGGCTTACTGCTGATGGGATTTGTAGCAGAAGCAAGAAAGGTGGCATTTTCTGATCTGTGGCTGTCAGCAGGAACAGGATCAGAGGAGCATATCCACCTCAGAGGTCTGACCAGTCATTGGAGATAAAGGTGTGAATATTTTTCCTGTTTATTGGTCTCTCACTGTCTCAGCACCTCCACTTTGGGGACTAGAGGAAGTGCCTGAGCAAGAGGACGCCCCACACAAAATCCCAGAGGTTTCTATTACACATGTGCTCGAATCTGCTCAGCAAAGAACAGAGTGCAAACAATCTAAGAGGAAGGAGTCAACAGGAACTGCTTAAAATGGAAAGTCTCCCAGTCATACTCATATATTGCTACTTTTTTTTTTTTTTTTTTCAATTATAGATGGTAGTTCCAACTCTATTTTTTTTTCCTTGTGGTGGTTTTATTTTTGTTGTTGTTTGTTTGTTTTTGTTTCCCTTTTACCTTGTATGAGGGCTTTTTTTCTCCCTATGTTACCCAAGAAGAGACAATTGTAGTCATATAAGCAAGCTACAACACACCCTATAAAATCTCACCATCCAGGCAAGAACCAATACCAGCTGCTGTACACCAGATAGACAACCAACACCTGCTACAGTTATTCTGAGCTGAGTAATAAGGAAAATGAAAAGGGAAGCCCATCTACTGATCACATGTACCTAGAAGTAATTAGAAAGCTTAATAATACATAAGCATACATTCATCTAATTATTGAAAATGCCCAAGAGATAGTCAAAGATTTCAGCACATGCCCAGAAGCAAGATAAAGTAACTGAAACAAATGAATTTCAGGTAGACCTAGACTTCTTATTAGAAGGATGGCAAGCTTTGGAACTGCCTGAGAAGGAATTCAGGAGAATAATATGTAAGTGCATTCACATGCTCCACAGAGGGGTTGAGAAAAATAAGGAAGTAAGAAAAGTGCTACAGGAACAATCAAATAAGATAGATACAGCATTGGAAAGAAACCATCCAAAACTGAAAAAAGAGGTCTAAGTGATAAATATTAAAATATAGAAATGGACAATACACTGAAAGGGCAAAAGAATAAAATTGAAGAGATGAAAGCCAGAACCAGTGAGCTTGAAGACAAATCTTCCAATACTGCTAATAGGAAAGACTAGTTGGTCCAAAGTGTGGTGATGAGACCTGAGGACTCCTTATCCCATGGACAAGGACCTAGCCACAAAGGACTAGAGCTGAGAGTGAAGCATCCAGCTGATAAGAAGTTAGAGGAGATGCACAAGAATGTCCAAACTTGTAGATGATAACCATTTGACCTAGCTTTAATGGCTTGATGATCAGAACTACAACAGAGGAAGATAATGAAATTTGACAAAGGAAACAAGTGTAATTGCTACAATTTGATGAACTTGATGTATACTTATGGATGTAGAAGCTCAAAATGCCAACTGAGAGGGAAGGAGTCTTCACAACAAGTATCAAACTTATCTCCTCTGTACACAAGGTTGATAGGTACAGGCAACTTAGACACTGGCTACCTAAAATGGGGGTGTGAGTGGGTAAAAGGCTTATAAGTTTTTGAGAGGGAGTTTAGTTTCAGAGCATGCAGAGAAAGGTACAATCCTCACAAATTGTTTTAATTTTGTCTAGAAGGATCTGGTGAAAGGACCCTTATTATATATCCCTGGGGGGAAAAAAAAAGGAATAGAAAAAAAAATTATAAGTGGAAACATAACTTGCTGTGTACACTTTCACCTAAAACACATTATTATTATTATTATTTTTTTGTAGTCTTTTTGTGTGTGTGTGTGTCAACTTTGTGATACTTTACATGGAAGAACAAAAGCTTTATACCATTTTTTCATTGCAATGATTACATTCTCCTCAGTGCAACATAATTCAACAGTATTTGCTTCTATTCCTTTTGTTTTTGGTGTGTTTTTTTTGAAGTGGGGTTGTACATAAAACCACTCAGGAATTTATAATAATTTAAACAAATAAAGGACACATTCTACAAGCCTGCCTCCTGGTGGCCAGCACTCAGTTCTTCTCTTTCCATGAGTCTAGAGTCCTTGCCTGCTCCCTATCCATGTCCTCATTTCTGCCTCCATCTCTGGTGTCACTGCTTCTCTGGACAGAGTCCTGCATTCTGCTTGTGCTCTTCTCCCATCATGCTCCTAGAGTCCTCTGTTTCTGGACTGTGAGGTTAACTTTGTTGTTGTTGTTGTTAGGTGTCATTGAGTTGGTACTGACCCATAGCGACATTATGCACAGCAGAACGAAACACTGCCCGATACTGGGCCAACCTCACTACTGTTGCCACGTTTGAGTCCATAAATGCTTCCACTTGGCCAATCCATCTCGTTGGGGGTCTTCCTCTTTTTCTCTGGCCCTTCACCTTACCAAGTATGATATCCTTCTCCAGCGACTGGTCCCTCCTGACAAATTTGTCCAAAGTATGAGAGTCGAAGTTTTAGCCATCATGGCCTCCAAGGAGCACTCTGGCTGCACATCTTCCAAATTGGAAGCACCATACTGTTTTGCAGAGTGGTTGGAATGTTTTGCATTCCCACCAACAATGTAGGAGAAGTCCAGTCTCTTGACATTCTTGCCAGTATTTATTGTCCTCTGTTTTTTGAACTTCACTGTTATTTCTGGTGTGAGATGATATTTCATTGTTGTTTTAATTGCATCTCTCTAATGGCTAATGATTGTGAACATTTATTTATATGTTTGTTGACTGCCTGAAACTCATCCTTGGTGAAATGTCTGTTCATGTCTCATGCCCATTTTTAGTTGGGTTATTTGTATTTTTCTGATAGAGGTGTTGTTTCCTATAGATTTTAGAAATTAGTCCCTTGTCTTGTGTGTCAACGCAAAAGATTTTTTTTTTTCCATTCTGTGGGGTCCCTTTTTACTCTTTTGGTGAAATCCTTTGATGCACATAAGTTTCTACTTTTTAGAATGTCCCAATCATCTTTTTTGTCTTCTTCTGTTTGTGTAATTTTTACATTGTTTCATAGTCTGTGTGTGCCCTGGATTAGAGCTCTTAAATTTGCCCCTATTTTTTCATTGATTACCTTTATAATTCTGGGGTTCACATTTAGGTTTTTATTCCATGTTTGTTTGTTTTTGGATATGGCATGGGATAAAGGTCTTGTTTCAATCTTTCACATATTGATTTCCAGTTCTTCCAACACTTTCTGTTAAAGAAACTATGTTTTCCCCACTTAGTATACTTTGGCCCTTTGTCAAAGATTAGTTGGCTGTATGTGGATGGGTTAATTTTGGGATTTTTCAATTCTGTTTCATTGATCTGTATGTCTTTCATTTTACCAACACCAGGCTGTTTTGAACACTGTAGCCATGTAGTACATTTTGAAATCAGGGAGTGACAGGCTTCCAACTTTGTTCTTCTTAAGCAATGCTTTCTTATCCTGGGTCTCATTCTTTAACATACAAAAGTTTGTAATTGTTTTTTTTTCCATATCTTTGTAGTATGTTGTTGGAGTCTGGATTGGGATTGCATTATATGTGTAGATTGCTTTGAGTAGTATTGTCGTTTTCACAATGTTAAGGCTTCCCATCCAGGAGCATGGTATATTCTTCCATTTTTATACCTTTTTTGGTTTCTTGCAGTAATGTTCTGTAGTTTTCTTTGTATAGGTCATAGTTTTTCTGGTTACATTTATTTGTGGATATGTCATGCTTTGGGCAGCTATTGTAAATGGTATTGCTTTCCTAATGTCCTTTACAGCACTGTCATTTTTACTATAGAGGAATCCAACTGATTTATGTATACTGATCTTATACCCTGCCATTTTGCAGAATCTTCCAATGAGATCTAGTAGTTTTTTTTGTTTTTTTTTTTCTGAGTCTTTGGGGTTTTCTATGTATAGGATCATATCGTCTGCAAATAGAGAGAGTTTTACTTCCTCTTTGCCAATTTGGATGCCTTTAATTTCCCTATCTTGCTGTGTAGCTCTGGCTAAGGCTTTCAGCACACTATTGAATAGGAATGATGACAAAGGGCATCCTTGTCTGGTTCCTGTTTGCAGAGGGAAGGCTTTCAGTCTCTCTCCATTAAGAGTAATATACGCTGTTGGTTTTGTATATATGGTGCTAATTATGTTGAGGAATTCCCCTTCAGTTCCTACTTTATTGAGTGTTTTTATCAGGAATGGATGTTGAATTTTGTCAAATGCCTTTTTTGCACCAATCAATATGATCATGTGGTTCTTTTCCTTTTTCTTATTTATATGATTATTTTTCTAATGTTGAACCGTCCTTACATCCCTGATATGAATCCCACTCAGTAATAATATATTATTTTTTTAATGTGTTGTTGAATTCAGTTGGCAAGGGTTTTGCTGAAGAATTTTGCATCCATGTTCATGAGAGATTTTCGTCTATATTTTTCTTTGTTAGTGACATCCTTCCTTGGTTTTGGTATGAGGGTTATGCTTACTTCATAAAATGTATTAGGAAGTTTTCCATCCTCTTCTATATTCTGGAATAATATGAGTACACTTGGTGACTGGTCTTCCCTGAAGGTTTGGTAAAACTCACCAATGAAGTCATCTGGACCTGGAATTTTTGTTTGGTTGTTTTTTGATGACCAGGTCAATTTCTTCCTTTGTTATAGGTCTGGTCAAGTTTTCTACTTCATTCTGTGTAAGTTTAGGTAGGTCGTGCTTTTCTAAAAAGGTATCCATGTCCTCTGGATTTTCAAATTTTTTGGAGTGCAGGTCTTTGTAATATTCTGTTATTATCATTTTTATTTCTATTGGTTCTGTTGTGATATCACCCATGTGGTTTCACATGTGTGTTATTTGTGTCTTTTCCCTTTTTTCTTTTGTTAGGTTTGCCAATGGTTTATTGATTTCATTCATGTCCTGTTGATTCTTTCTGTTTTCTGTATCATCTATTTCTGCCCCAATCTTTATTATTTCCTTTCTTCTGTTGACTGTAGACTTACTTTGCTGTTCTGTTACTACATGTATGACATGCTTTATTAATGTCTTGATTTTGGTTGTTTCTTCTTTTTGGACGTGTGCATTATTTTTGCAATAAATTGTCCTCTCAGCATTGCTTTTGCCATGTCCCCCAAATTTTGATATGTAGTGTTTTTGTTCTCATTTGTTTCTAGGAACTTTGTGAATTAACATTTTATTTCTTCTACTGCCCAGCAGCTTTTAAGCAGGGTGTTGTTCAGTTTCCATGTATTTGACTTTATTTCCTTGGTCTTCCTATTGTTGATTTCTTATTTGATAGTATTGTGGTCTGAGACGATGCTTTGTAGTATTTTGATGTTTGTAAATTTATGGAGATTTGTTTTGTGGCCTAACACAGGGTATATTCTGGAAAATGTTCCATGCACACTAGAAAATAATGTGTATTTTGCTGTTGTTGGGTTGAATATTCTGTACACATTTATGAGGTCAAGTTGGCTGATTTGTTGTTTAGTTCTTCTGTGTCTTTGTTGAGTTTCTTTGTGGTTGTTCTATGCTCTTTTGATAGTGGTGTATTAAAATATTCTACTACTATTGTTGCTTTGTCTATTTATTTCTTCAAATATATGAGTTTGCTTTATGTATTTTGGATCTCTTAAAATGGAAGCATAGATATTTAGTATGGCCATGTCATCTGGTTCAACTGACCCTTTAATTAGATAATGTCTCTGTTTATCTGTTATGCTGGATTTGTGCCTTAAAGTTTATTTTAGCAGAGGTTAGTGAGGAATCTGTACTTGGGCCAAGAGGCAGTTGTTCGAATGGAACATGGGAACACTGAATGTTTGAAAATTAAGAAAGGTGTGAGACAGGGTTGTATTCTTTCACCATATTTGTTCAACCTGTATGCTGAGCAAATAATCCAAGAAGCTGGGTTCTATCAAGAAAAAAGTTGCATCAGGATTGGATGAAGGCTCATTAACAACCTGCGATATGCAGATGATACAACCTTGCTTGCTGAAAGTGAAGAGGTCTTAAAACATTTACTCATGAAGATCAAAGAGCACTGCCTTCAGTATGGACTATATCCATAACAAAACTCCTCACCACTGGACCAATAAACAACATTCTTATCAACGGAGAAAAGATTGAAGTTGTCAAGAACTTCATTCTTCTTCTATCAACTATCAACAACTATCAAGGAAGCAGCAGTCAAGAAATCAAATGATGTATTGCATTAGGCAAATCTACTGCACAAGACGTTTTTAAAGTGTTGAAGAGCAAAGATGTCTTCTTAAGGACTAAGGTGTGCTTGACCCAAGCCATGGTATTTTGAATATGCATGTGAAAGCTGGACAGTGAATAAGGAAGTCCATAGAAGAATTGATGCTTATGAGTTATGGTTTTGGAGAAGAATATTGAAAGTGTCATGGGCTTCCAAAGAACCAATAGATCCATTTTGGAAGAAGTGCAGCCAGAGTGCTCCTTGGAGGCCAATATGGCCAAACTTCGCCACTCATACTTTGGACATATTGTCAAGAGGGACCAGTCACTGGAGAAAGATATCATGTTTGGTAAGTTGGAGGGTCAGAGAAAAAGAGGAAGACCACCAATGAGATGGATTGGCCAAGTGACAGCATTGATGGACTCAAGCGTGATAGCAGTAGGGAGGTTGGCCCAGGATCAGGCAGTGTTTCATTCTGTGTATAAGGTCGCTATGAGTCAGTCCCAACTTGGTGGCACCTAACAACAACAACAAGTATTGCCAATCCTGCCCATTTTTTATTGCAATTAGCTTGATATATTTTTTCTATCATTTGATTTTTAGTCTATTTTTGTCTTTATGTGTACAGAATGTCTCTTTCAGGTAGCATATTGAAGAATCTTTTTTCTTATCCATTCTGCCACTCTCCGTCTCTAAACTGGTGCATTTAATCCTTTGACAGTGCAATTTTTGAGAGTTATGAATTAATTGCTGTCATTATGTTTGTTTGTTTTTTGTGGTGCTCCTGGTTTCTTTGTTCTGCATGCCTTCCTGTGCTGTGTTCATGCATTTTCTGCTTTTTCTTCTCAGTTTCTTCATAGTTTTAATGTTTCCATGTTCTTTTTGGATATTCATATTCTAGGTATGTTGTAAAATATTAATTTCCTTTGAGGTTACCTTACATTCTATTAATTTTCCCCTCTGTTTAGTGCAATCTATTTTATCCTGTAATCTACTTGACCTCCTTATCACCAGGATCTCAGTTCCTATGATTTTACTTTCTTTCACATTGTAATAGTTTTGATCATAGACTGACTTCCCAGATCCTCTGAGTTCATTTTTACAGTTTTGTTCTTTTCTGGCCTCTTCCATATGTGTACTGAGTTCTGAGTGTTGCCTTTATGTATGTCAGCCTGTGGTTGTTGTCTGTTCTTGTCGGTTCTCAGTACAAGGAAATCCCATTAGGATGTTTTGAAATGTGGTGTTGGCTTTGGCAAAATCCCTTAGCTTCTGTTTTTCCTAGACTGTTTTTTATTATACCATCATATTTGATTTACAGCTTTATTGGGTAGATGATTCTTGGTTGGACTTTTTTTTTTTCTCTCCAGGTTTTATATGTGTATCCCCATTGCCTTCTTTTCTCCATGGTTTCTGCTGAGAGATCAGAGCTTAATCTGATTTGCTTGCCTTTATATATAACACTTCTCTTTTCCCAAGCTGTTTTCAGGATTCTCTCCTTGTGTCCTTGTGTTTGATTTTGGAGAGCTTGCTTATTATTTGTCTTGGTGATGTTCTTTTTGGGTCTAATTTTCCTGGAGTTCATCGAGCTTCATTAATGTTTTTGTTTTTCCTTTTCATGATTTTAGGGAATTTTTTTTTCCCAGTAGCTCTTCAACTGTCTCCTCTGTGGACTTGTGTGATCCTTCCTGTTTCACAATGCCAATAATTCTTAAGTTATTTCTCTTTATGTTGTCTCAAATAAACCTTATATATTCTTCAGATATTTTATCATATTTACTGCATGCTCGTCTATCTTAGCTATATTGAGAGATTTGTCTTCCATCTCACTGGTTCTGGCTTCCTTCTCTTCAATTCTACTCCTTTCAGTGCATTGTCCACTTCTGATATTTTTTTATTAATTGTTTGAACTTCTTTTTGAAGGTTTTGAATTGTTCTCAATGCTGTATCTATCTTATTTTATTGTTTTTGTAGCACTTTCCTGACTTCTTCCTTATTTTTCTCAAACCATCTGTGAAGTGTTTGGATACATCTCAGTATCATTTTCCTGAATTCCTTCTCAGGCATTTCAAAGCCTGTCCTCCTTCCAATGTGATGTCCAGGTTTGTTTCCTTCTCTTTTTCCCCATCACTCTATCTTGTTTCTGGAATGTGCCAATATGGTCAACTGTTTCTTAGACATCTTCAATAGTTAGCTGTGACTTCATTAGTTAGATGAATGCATGTTGATGTTTTATTTATGCTTTCTGAATGCCTCCAGGTAGATGTGATCAGGAAATGGGCTTCCCTTTTCACTCTTCTTATTATACAACTCAGAATAACTGTGGCAGGTATTGGTTACCCATCTGGTGTATAGCAGGTGGTAATGACTCTTGCCTGGATAGTGGGATTTTATGGGGTGTGCTTGTAGTTTAAGTAATTGACCACAATTGTTGTCTCTTCTTGGGTAATGTAGGGAAAGAAAGATCCTCCTAAAGATGAAAAGATGACCAAAAAACAGAATGTTGTTGTTATTGTCAGGTGCCATCAAGTCAGAATTGACTCATAGCGACCCCATGCACAGCAGAATGAAACAATGTTTGATCCTGGGCCAACTTCACTACCACTGCCACACTTGACACCATCAATGATGCCACCTGGCTGATCCATCTCATTGGGGATCTTCCTCTTTTCTCTGACCCTCCATCTTACCCAGCATGACATCCTTTTCCAGCCACTGTTCCCTCCAGACAATATGTCCAAATTATGAGAGACGAAGCTTAGCCATCCTGGCCTCCAAGGAGCACTCTGGCTGCACTTCTTCCAAAACAGATCTATTGGTTCTTTTGGCAGTCCATGGCACTTTCAGTATTCTCCTCCAACACCACAACTCAAAGGCATCAATTCTTCTACGATCTTCCTTATTCACTGTCCAGCTTTCACATCCATATGAGGTTATTGAAAATACCATGGCTTGGGTTAGGTGCACCTTAGTCCTCAAGCTGACATCTCTGCTCCTCAACACTTTAAAAAGTTCCTGTGCAGCAGATTTGCCCAATGCAATACGTCGTCTGATCTCTTGACTGCTGCTTCCGCAAATGTTGATAGTTGATCCAAGAAGAATGAAGTCCTTGACAACTTCAATCTTTTCTCTGTTGATAAGGATGTTGCTTATTGGTCCAGTGGTGAGGATTTTTATTTTCCTGACATTGAGATACAACCCAACCCATTCTCTTTGATCTTCATCAGTAAATGTTTCAAGTCCTCTTCAGTTTCAACTAGCAAGGTTGTATCATCTGCATATCGCAGGTTGTTAATGAGTCTTCCTCCAATCCTGATGCCACGTTTTTCTTCATAGAACCCAGCTTCTCATATTTGCGGAAATCATCAGTAAAGTTTTGCTCAAAGTAATACAGAAATGGCTACAATCATACATTGACAGAGAACTTCCAGAGGTTCAAGCTGGATTCAGAAGAGGCCGTGGAATGAGAGATATCATTGCTGATGTCCGTTGGGTCTTGGCTGAAAGCAGAGAATATCCGAAAGATGTTTACCTATGCTTTATTTGACTACAGAAAGACTTTCGATTGTGTAGATCATGATAAGCTGTGGACAACATTGAGAAGTATGAGTATTCCAGAACACTTAATTATACTTCTGAGGAATCTGTACCTGGACCAGGAAGCAGTTGTTCTAACAGACCATGGTAACACTGAATGTTTTAAAAAACAGAATAGTAGCATCAAAACAAAAAACAAAACAAAACAAAAAAACAAAACAACAACAACAACAACAATCCAGATTGGATACTATAGTCTATAATCACAGAAAAGAGAAAAAGAAAAAAAAAAATTCTGGAGCAAAATATGAGTACGACTTTAGCGTCCTTGCTCTGTTCCTTGCCTTCAAGGCCACCTGAGAAATTTCAAGATGTCACTGTTGGTCTTTATGATGTAACTCAGGATTTAATTTCCAATCTGTTTCATTTTTAGTCTGTCTTTCCCATTCCACAACTCCCATTCAGACCTTTTCCCTAGTGATTAACAAATCAGGCCTGGCAGTATCTGTTTTGTGTTGTTGTTTGGTTTTAAGTGTAAACTTTATCCTTCTTAGATATTGCTGAGCAGATCTGTATGCATGCATAGCAGAACCCTCTGGGGGTGGGGGTGGGGTGTCCATTCTCTGAGACACCCTCTCTAATCATCAGAATGGAGGTGAACAGACAGCAAGAGCTCAATGAACAGAGAAAAGAAAAATAAAGAATTGTCCAGACTTTTATTGTTGAAGATGGGTCAGACATTTGCAGTGGGAGCACTGCTTTAATCCTTCACCCATTTCATCACACCCAAGATGGCCACTCCAGGAGCTGCTGGTACTCACCAGTTAGAAGACACCAGTTTTCTTGCCTCTACTACAAATTACATTGGTTGTAAGCCTTCAAACTTTATAAATATTCATTTATATGTAGTTAAGAGTTCTGGTACTGTCTCCTGAACCTGCTTCATCTAGTATTCCATATCACCACTGGCAGTGGTCCTCACTACACTTCTCCCCAATCTGCCATCAAGCCCCATATTCGCCTCCATTTTCCACAGTATATCTTTCTTTAAACAATATTTTTGAAAGAATATAGGCTTATTGTTGTTGTTAAGTGCTGTTGAGTCAATTCTAACCCATAGCAACCCTGTATAGGGTTTCTGAGGAGCCGCTGATGAACTTGAACTGCCAACCTTGCAGTTCAAATGACTTTGGAGTCTGGCACATTAACCCACAGCTCCACATATAGACTTTTAGAATGTAATTATTCATTATTGTGTTCAGTAAATCATGTTCAATAAACAAAAGCATATCCCTCTAAAAAAAGAAAAGAAAGAAATACAGCCAGATTTCTTCTTAAAGAAAAAAAGCAATACATGGAAAAACACAAAGAAGACAAGAGAGAGGAAAATTACCAAAATGGTTGTCAGAAGACACTATGAAACTTGCTCTCCAGCATAGAGATGCTTAATCAATTAAAGAAGTGAGGAGGTACAACAGTTGAACAGAAAATATCAAAAGTCAGCTCAAAAAAATCAAATTTTTATAATGAAATTATAAATCAAATTTTAATAATGACATGTGCAAAGACCTGGAGTTAGAAAACTATAAGGGAAGAATATGATCAGCATTCTTCAAGCAGGGCACTAAAGAAAAAAAATCAAGTTTTGACTTGTAATATTGAAGGATTCTTTGGCAAATGACTGACTAATGGATAAAACATAACCAGAAGATAGAAGGAATGCACAAAGTTGTTGTACCAAAAGAAATGGTCAAGGATCAGCCATTCCAAGAAGTAGCATATGATTAATAGTCAATGATCCTAAAGGAATAATTTCAAGGTGAATCAAAGGCATTGGCAAAGAACAAGGCACTGGAAATTAATGGAATACACATTGAAATATTTCAACAAACTAATGCAGCATTTGAGGCACTCATTCTTCTATGTTAAAAATTTGGAAGACAACTACCTCACCAACTCACTGGAAAAGATTCATATTTGTGCCTAGTCCAAAGAGCAATGACCCAATCAAACATGGAAATCATCAGACAATATCATTGATATCCCATGAGAGTAAAGTTTTGCTAAAGATAATTAAAAAATAGTGCAACCAAACATTGACAGAGAACTTCCAGAGATTCAAGCTGGATTCAGAAGAGGACGTGAAATGAAGGATATCATTATTGACATCAGACAGATCTTCTGAAAGCAGAGAATACCAGAAAGATGTGTACCTGTGCTTTATTGACTATGCAAAGGCTTTGGTTGTGTGGCTCATGACAAACTATGGACAGCATTGTGGAGAATGTGTATTCTGGAACACTAATTTGGGCTCATCAGGAACGGGTACATAGATCAAGAGGCAGTTGTTGGAACAAAATAAGGGAACACTGAATGGTTGAAAATTAGAAAGATGTGTAGCAGGGTTGTGTTCTTTCACCATATTTATTCAATCTGTATGCTGAGCACATAATCCAAGTAGCTGGGTTATATAAAGTAAAACATGACATTAGGATAGAAGGCAGACTCCTTAACAGACTACAGTGTGCAGATGATACAACCTTGCTTCCTGAAAACAAAGAAGACTTAAATACCTACTGATGAAGATCAAAGACCACAGCCTTCAGTATGGGCTGCACCTCATTGTAAAAATCCTCACAACTGGACCAATAAATAACATTATAATAAACAGAGAAAAGATTGAAGCTGTCAAAAACTTCATTTGATTGGATCAACCATCAAAACTCATGGAAGCAACAATCAAGAAATCAAGCTATGTATTGCATTGTTGTTGTTGTTAAGTGCTGTCGAGTCGGTTCCAACTCATAGGACCCTGTATAGGGTTTCCGAGCAGCAGCTAGTGAGCTTGAACTGCTGCCCTTGCAGTTCAAATAACTTTGCAGTCTGGCTCATTAACCCACAGTGCCACATCTGGACTGTATGTATTGCATTGTTGTTATTGTTGTTGCTGTTGAGTACCGTGGAGTTGGTTCCCACATAGTGACCCTGCACAAGGTTTCTGAGGTTGCAAATCCTTACGGTATCAGTTTGAGGAGTAAGGTTCGCCTGACCCAAGCCATGATATTTTCTATATGCATGTTAAAGTTTGACAGTGACCAAGGAAACTGTAGAAAAACTGATGCATTGGAGCTATGGTTTAGGAGGAAAATAGTAAGAGTATCATGTACTACCAAAAGAACAATCTAGTCTGTGTTGGAGTAAGTACAGTCAAAACACTCCCTGGAAGCCAGGTTGGCGAGACTTTGTCTCTCATACTTGGGACATATTATCAAGAGCAATCAGATACTATATTTTGAAAATGGATGGTTGGAGAAAAAAAGGAAGACCCCCCAATGAGAGGGATTGGCACAGTGACATTAGAGATGGTCTCAAATGTAGCAACATCAGTAAGGTTGGCACAGGACCAGGCAGTGTTTTGTTCTGTTGTTCATAGTGTCACTATGATTCGGTACTAAATTTATGGCAAGTAACAACACAACAATAATAAACGCTATAACTATTTTTCATTTTTTTGAGGAAACTGCCACACCCTCTTCCATAGTGTCTATCCTAATTTGTTTTCTGCTCTACCTTTTTTGAATGATGAATATAATTATATACATTCACAATTCAAAAATATTTCTATTTATAGATTTCTATGACTGTACTTTCCTAAACACATAGATACCTAATTTATTTATATTCTTTAAAGGTGATTTTTGAACTTAGAATAAATGCTTTGCTTTGGTCCAGATTAATTTTCTGTAACCCATTTTACTGCTACTGTGAGTACCTATATAATATTGACTGACACCCAAACTGGATAGGAGTTGGTGTGTCCTGCACAAAATGTACCTCTGACATTGTCTGCAAGTTGCATATTTACAGAATCAGATACTATGACACCAAGTACTCTGGATATGAAAAGAAGTTGAACATTATACAGAATAGAATATTCCTTAAAGAGTTTGTGCAGATGTTAATACATTTAAAAACAGAGTCAAAATCAGGTTATATTAGGCCAAATTCCTCTTAAATTATTAAACAGTTTCACAGTGACATTTTGGTCATCAGCTCCAGCCATTATCTTGGGAGAAATCAATTTTCAGCAGCTTTGGATAGCTATTTGAAGGTGGGGTACATTAGCTTAACTGTAGAAACATGTTAAAAGTTAGAAGTACAGAGTCCTGCTGATTACATATGAGTTTTGTTTTTTGGTTGTTTTTTAGTTTTTAAGGCAAAACCACAACAGAACACTGACTGGCCGAGAAAACAAATCACTGCTGTGTTCCATCTTACATAAAAGCTGATTTGATAAGTTTTCTTTTTTATTTTTCTTGTTAAAGATTGTGCATATTGTAGAAACTTGTCTAGATTCTCTTTTTTTCTTTCTTTTGGCAAATAATTCTCTTTAGAGATTCAGTTAGCACTTCTAGCTACGGCAGAACTAGCACTTTTATGATCTTTTATATGTGAAAAAGATCGTCCTTCATTTCTTAAAAAGGTCAGTATCAGGTACAGAGTTTTCTTCAACTGCAAGCAGAAAGGAAACTACACTAGATAAAAGCGTCTTGCAGAAAATTCAAATGAAGAAAGCTCAAAATCTATCACAATTATAAATTGACTTATCTATGTTTTTCTTTATATTTTCCCATTTGACACAATAGTTTGCTTTTCAAGTTTAAGATTTAGGCTTAGTAAATAAAACAATTTGTTATTCTAGGTTTTCAGTACTTACGTCGATCTAGAAAATGGATAATGGATAAAGAATTAAAAGGTCTTCATAGAAAAAATAAATTTCTAAATTAAGTTGAAGATTATATATACAAATTCAAGTGTATAACAATTGTGATTTATTTAATAGGGCTACTTCTCAAAATTTATACAGATTGAATAAGTATGGTGAAAGAATACAACCCTTTCGTACACATTTCTTAATTTTAAACCATCCAATGTTCCCATGTTCTGTTTGAACAACTGCCTCTTGGTCCATGTACAGATTCCTCATGAGCAGAATTAAGTGTTTCAGAATACTAATACTTTGCAATATTGTCCATATCTTGTCAGGATCCACCCAATCAAAAGCCTTTGCATAGTCAATAAAGCACAGGTAAACATCTTTCTGATATTCTCTGCTTTCAGCCAAGGTCCATCGGACATCAGAAATGATATCCCTCATTCCATGGCCTCTGCTGAATCTGGCTTGAGCCTCTGGAAGTTCTATAATCTGTCAATGTATGATTATAGCCATTTCTGTATTACTTTGAGTCAAACTTTACTTGCATGGAATATCAAAGAGATTGTCCGATGATTTCCGCATTCCATTGGGTCACCTCTCTTTGGAATGGGCACAAATATGGATCTCTTCCAATCAGTTGGCCAGGTAGTTGTCTTCCAAATTTCTTGGCATAGATGAGTGAGTGCATCCTGTGCTGTATCACTCTTTTAAAGATTCAATTTTTATTCCATCAATTCCTGGCACCTTGTTCTTTGCCAATTCCTTCAATGTACCTTGGATTACTTCCTTCAGTATCACTGGGTCTTTATCATATGCTACCTCTTGAAATGGTTGGGCATCAAATATTTCCTTTTGGTAGAGTGACTCTGTGTATTCCTTCCATCTTCTTTTGATGCTTTCTGCATCATTCAATAATTGGCCCTGATTATCTTTCAATAATGAATATCGAGGCTTGAATTTTTTTCTTCAGTTCCCCCAGCTTGAGAAATGCTGAGTGTGTTCTTCCTTTTTGGTTTTCTGACTCCAGATCTTTGCCTATTTTGTTGTAATATTTGGCTTTATCTTCTTGAGCTGATCTTTGTAATTTTCTGTTCAGTTCTTGTACCTCCTCATTTCTTCTATTTGTTTTAGCATCTCTACACTGGAGAGCAAGTTTCAGTGTTTCTTCTGACTTCAATATTGATCTTTTCCTTCTTTCTTCTATTCTTAATGACTTCTTGCTTTCTTCATGTGTGAAGAAATTTAAGAAAGGTGTACAACAGTGTTGTATTCCTTCACAATACTTATTTAACCTGTATGCTGAGCAAATAATCTGAGAAGCTGGGTTATATGAAGAAAAACATGGCATCAGGATTGGAGGAAGACTCATTAACAACCTGAGATATGCAGATGATACAACCTTGTTGTTGAAAGTGAAGAATATTTAAAATATTTACTGATGAAGGTCAAAGACCACAGCCTTCAGAGTGAACTGCATCTTAATGTCAAGAAAACAAAAATCCTCACCACTGGACCAATAAGCAACATTCTTTTTAGTGGAGAAAAGATTGAAGTTGTCAGGCACTTAATTCTTCTTGGATCAACTATCGACACTCATGGAAGCAGCAGTCAAGAAATCGAATAACATATTGCATTAGGCAAATCTGCTGCACAGGACGTTTTCAAGGGTTGAAAAGCAAAGATGTCAGCTTGAGGACTAACGTGAGCCTGGCCCAAGCCATGGTATTTTCAATAACCTCATATTCATGTGAAAGTTGGACAGTAAATAAGGAAGACCATAGACGAATTGATGCTTTTAAGTTATGTTCTTAGAGGAGAATATTGAAATTGTCATGGGCTGCCCATAGAACCAATAGATCTGTGTTGGAAGAAGTGCAGCCAGAGTGCTCCTTGGAGGCCAAGATGGCCAAACTTCATTTCTCATACATCGGACATATCGTCAGGAGGTACCAGTCACTAGACAAGGATATCTTGTTTGGTAATGCAGAGGGTCAGAGAAAAAGAGGAAGGGCCCTAGAGAGATGGATTGGCCAAGTGGCAGTATCAATGGGTTCAAGCGTGGCAACAATAGTGAGGTTAGCCCAGGATCAGGTAGTGTTTCATTCTCCTGTGCATAAAGTCTCTACAATTCAGCACTGACTCGATGGCACCTAACAACAACAACTTCTCAAAATGTAATGAGTACCAAATAACCTTAAAGGCCTGAGCAAATCTATAAATATTATTTATATTCTGTAGAGTTATGTAATCTAATATGGACCAGTTACTGTTGGAGTCAGAATAATTAATTCTGTCAGAGTACAGACAATATTCATTTTAAGTGAAACATTGTTATTGATAATATAGCGTTGTTAGGTTTGAGGTCTTTATTAGAGTAATTTCAATAGTCCTCATGCATGTGAAAATTGTATATGAAACATTTGGCACATTTACAGTGACCTCCCCACCCCCCCCAAAAAAAAAAAAAAAAGCAAACATTAAATGTTATAAGAAAATTATTGATAATAAAATATGATTATCTTTTTCCAAAAGAACGAAAACTAGCTTGCATGTTTTAAAAGTGCTTGATGGTAATTGCTGATTTATTATCGTCCAATTTTAAACCATAAGTTGAAATTCACAACAAGGCAACAAGTTTAACACTTTTTTTGTTGTTGTTTAATGTAAAAATATACATATCAAAGTATGTTGACATTCTAAACCATTTGGTAACATTAATTTTGCATTTTTTCAAACATATTGGGTTGAATTAGTACATTTATTTATTTTACTTATTTGGTCCTTTTATCATAGATGTTTGATGGGAACTTATGCCAAAATCTGAGTTGTTGTTAGTAACATTGAGTCGGTTCTGATTCATAGCAACTCTGTATGGGGTTTCTGAGGAGCAACTGGTAAGTTTGAAATGTCCACCCTATGGTTAGCAGTCCTTTGGTTACCCTACAGCACCATATCAGGAAAATCCCAGAATCTGATAGGGGCTGGAAAAAGGACTATATTCATAAAATGGAGTTAAAAAATAAAGAGCAGACAAATATATATATATTTTTAATGTTACAGAAAAGCATTTTAGGTTCACATATGTATACATTTAGCTTTTAATAACCAACAAAAACAATACCAGTTTAAATTGTTGTGGTTAAATGCCACAGAGTCTATTCTGAATCATAGAGACCCTGTATAGGGTTTCCGAGGAATGACTAGTGGGTTTGAATTGCTGAACTTGCAGTTAGCAATCCAGTATTTATCCTGCAATGCTCTAAATTTATAATCGCCATTTTTTTTCACTTAAGGCATGCTTTTCAAATATACAGAAATATCATTGATGAACACTTTGCTAAAAATTTGAACTCAAAATTTCTTATGAGCTTATGACAAAACACTTCTTTTTAATGAATGATGGATAAAGGAAATTTTAATGGAAGCTTTATATTGTTTCCCATATTCCTATAAGGAAACCTAGTTAATACCACTGCTATTCATATTTATGCACCAACCACTAAAACCAATGATATTATAGTTGAAGAATTCTACTAACTTTTTAAGTCTGAAATTGATCAAATATGCAATTAAGATGCACTGATAATTACTCATGATTGGAATGCAAAAATTGGAAACAAAGCGGAAAGGTCAGTAGTTGAAAATTATGAACCTGAGTGATAGAAACAATGTTTGAGATCACATGATAGAATTGTGAAGATTAAAGACTTATTCATTGTAAATGCCTTTTCAACAACATAAAGGCTACTATTACACACAGACCTTATCTGATGGAATACCCAGGATTCAATTTGATTATATCTGTGCAACAATCAATTTGATGACAGCTGAGGAAGCAGCTCCACATCATCAGCCAAAACAAGGCCAGGAGAAGACTGTGAATCAGGACATCAATGACACACATGCACATTCAGGCTGAAGACGAAGAATATTATAACAAGTCTACCAAAGTGAAAATATTACCCTGAATATATACCACCTGAATTTGGGGGCCATCTCAATAACAGATTTTATACACTATACACTATTAACCCAAGATCAGAGGAGATGTGAGATGACTTCAAGAATCTCATAGGTAAAGAAAGCAAAAGGTAGTTTAAAAGAAAGAAAAGACCAAATAGGGTGTCAGAAATAATTTTGAAACTGTCTATTGAACATAGAGAATCTAAAGCGACTGCAAATAATGATGACATAAAATAACTATAAAGAAAAATCCAAGTGGACAAATAATAAAGAAAAAGCAAACTATTCTAATGAAATGTGCAAAGACCTGGAGTAAGAAAACCAGAAGGGATGAACACACTCAGGATTGCTGAACCTGAAATAACTGAAGAAAAATATCATGCCTTTTCTTGAAACATTGAAGGATGCTGTGGGCAAAATTCACCACTTATCTGTCAGTTTGTCCTGCTGTGGAGGCTTGTGAGATGCTGTGATTCTAGAACCTATGCCACAGGTATTTTAAATACCAGCAGGGTCACCCATGGTAGACAGGTTTCAGATGAGTTTCCAGACAAAGGAAGACTAGGAAGAAGGAGTGATGAACTACTTCTGAATATTTAGTTGCTGAAAATCTTATGAAGAGCAGAGAAACACTGTCAGATATAGTGCAGAAAATGAGCTCCTCAGGTTGGAAGTCACTGAAAATGAAATTGAGGAACAGCAACCTCCTCAATGTAGAGATGACCATGATGACACTAATAGAGTACAGCCCCTGGGAGAAAAGCCTGCCAGACATTCATCTGCTAATGGGCACACTCAAAATGAAGATAAATACCTGCAAAAACCAATTCATAATCAGAACATGGATTGTACGAAGTATGACTCTAAGAAAATTAGATATTATCAAAAATGAAATGGAACATATAAATATCGCTATCTTAGGCATTAGTGAGCTGAAATGGATTGGTATTTGCCATTTTGAATCAGAAAACCACATGGTTTACTATGCCCGGAATGACAAATTGAAGAGGAATGGAATTGCATTCCTTTTCAAAGAGAACATATGCAGATCAGTCATGAAGTACAACCCTGTCTGTGATAGGATAATATTCATGTGCCTACAGGGAAAACCAGTTAATACCACAATTATTCAAGTTTATGCATCAATCACTAAAGCCAGTGAGGATGAAATCGAAGAATTCTACCAACTTGTTCAATCTGAAATTGATCAAACATGCAATCAAGATGTACTGACCGTAAACAGTGACTGGAATGCAAAGGTTGGAAGCAAAGAGGAAGGATCAGTTGTTGGAAATATGGTCTAGTGATAAAAATGATGCTGGTGATCACATGATAGAATTCTGCAAAATCAGTGATTTGTTCATTTCAAATACCTTGTTTAGACAGAATAAACAATATACACATGGACCTTGCCATATGGAATACATTGAAATCTAACTCAGTATATCTGTGGAAAGAGATGATGGAAAAGCTACATATCATCAGTCAAAACAAGGCCAGGGGCAGACTGTGGAAGGAACATCAATTGCTCATATGCAAATTCAAACTGAAGCTGAAGAAAATGAAAACAAGTCCACAAGGGCCAAAATATGAGCTTGAATATACCCCCCTGAATTTAGAGATCATCTGAAGAACAGATTTGATACATGAAACACTAAAGACTGAAGATCAGAAGAGTTGTGGGATGATATCAAGAATGCTATACAGGAGAAAAGCAAAAAGTCATTAAGAAAAAAAAGAAGAGAAAGGTCAAAATGGATGTCAGAAGAGTCACTGAAACTTGCTTTCCAGTGGAGAGATGCTAAGTCAAATGGAAGAAATGAGGAGGTCAAAGAGCTGAACAGAAAATTTCAAAGATCAGCTCGAGAAGATAAAGCGAAATATTACAACAAAACATGCAAAAATCTGGAGTCAACAAACCAAAAAGGAAGAACACGTTCAGCATTTCTCAAACTGGGGGAACTGAAGAAACAATACAAGCCTTGACTTATGTTATTGAAAGAATTTACTGGGCACATTACTGAATGTTGCAGAAAACATCAAAAGAAGATGGAAGGAATACAGAGTCACTGTACCAAAATGAAGTGGTTGATGTTCAACCTTTTCAAGTGGTAACATATGATCAGAGCCAATGATACTGAAGGAGGAAGTCCAAGGTACATTGAAGGAATTGGTAAAGAATAAAAAATTAAAATCTTTCAAGAAAATGAGGCAGCACAGGAGGCACTCACTCATCTCTTCCAAGAAATTTAGAAGAAAACTATCTGCCCAAATGATTGGAAGAGATCCAGATTTGTGCCCAATCCAGAATTTGGAAATTATCAGACAATATCTTTGATATTCCACACGAGTAAAGTTTTACTACAGGTAATATACAAACGGCTGCAATCATATATTGACAGAGAACTTCCAGAGGTTCAAGCTGGATTCACAACAGGCCGTGTAACAAGGGATATCATTGCTGATGTCTGATGGATCTTGGCTGAAAGCAGAAAATATCAGAAAGATGTTTACCTGTACTTTACTGACTATGCAAAGGCTTTTGATTGTATGGATCATGACAAGCTAAGGAAAACATGAGAAGTATGAGTATTCCTGAACACTTAATTTTGCTCATGAGGAATTTGTACTTGGACCAAGAGACAGTTGTTCGAAAAGAACATGGTAACACTGAATGGTTCCAAAATAAGAAAGGTGTGCAACAAGGTTGTATTCTTTCACCATACTTATTCAACCTATATGCTGAGCAATTAATCCAAGAAGCTGGGTTATATGAAGAAAAACGTGGTATCAGTATTGGGGGAAGACTCATTAACAACCTACAATATGCAGATGATAGAACCTTGCTTGCTGAAAGTGAAGAGTATTTAAAATATTTACTGATGAAGATCAAAGACCACAGCCTTCAATATGGATTGCATCTCAATATCAAGAGAACAAAAATCCTCACCACTGGATCAATAGGCCACATTCTTTTTAATGGAGAAAAGATTGAAATTGTCAGGGACTTCATTCTTCTTGGATCAACTATCAACACTCACGGAAGCAGCAGTCAAGAGATCAAATGACGTATTGCATTAGGCAAATCTGCTGCACAAGAACTTTTTAAAGTGTTGAAGAGCAAAGATGTCAACTTGAGGACTAAGGTGCACCTGACCCAAGCCAAGGTATGTTCAATAACCTCTTATGCATGCGAAATCTGGACAGTGAATAAGGAAGACCATAGAAGAATTGATGCTTTTGAGTTATAGTGCTGGAGGAGAATACTGAAAATGCCATAGGCTGCCAAAAGAACCAACATAATTGTGTTGGAAGAAGTGCAACCAGAGTGCTCCTTAGAGGACATGATGGGCAAACTTCATCTCTGTACTTCAAACATATTGTCAGGAGGGACCAATCACTGGTAAAGATTATTATGTTTGGTAAAGTGGAGGGTCAGAGAAAAAGAAGAAGATGTCCAGTAAGATGGATTGGCAAAATGGCAGCATAAATGGTTCAAGAGTGGCAACAATTGTGAGGTTGGCCCAGTATTGGGCAGTGTTTCATTCTATTGTTCATAAGGTCACTATGAATTGGTACCAACTCGATGGTACCTAACATCAACAACAAATTGGCAAAATGGATTCCTTGTATGGTGCTGTAGGATAAGCACCGGTCTGCAATATCAGTAGTTAAGACCCACCAGGCAGTCCTCAGAAAACCTATGCAGTGTCACTGTTAGTAGGAATTGACTAGACAGCACTTAATAGCAACAATAGCATGGATAATAAAAGATTGAATGATGCATGAAACATCAAAAGAAATGGAAGGAATACACAGAGTCACTCTACCAAAAATAATTGGTTGATGTTCAACCATTTCAAGATGTAGCATATAATCAACAAACCCAAACTACATTGTAGGCAATAGCATAAAACAAAGTTCCAGGAATTGATGGAAAGTGAATTTAAATGATTCGACGAACTGATGCAGTCCTGACAAAACTCATTTATGCCAAGAAATTTAGAAAGACATCTACCTTGCCAGTTGATTGGAAAAAATCTACATTTTTGCCATTGTACAAAAGGTGACTCAATGGAGTGTGGGAATCATGAAACAGTATCATTAATATCACATACAAGGAGAATTTTTATTAAGATTGAAAACAGTTACAGCAATACATTGACTAGGAACTGTCATAAATTCTATCTGGATTCTGAACAGAACAGTTCTGACATCAGATGGATCTTGGCCAAAAGCCAAAAACACCACAAAGACTTGTGGTTTATTGACTATATACAGGCATTCCACTGTGTGGATTTTAACAAACTGTGGATAAAACTTCAAAGAATGAGAGCTGCAGAATATTTAATTGTACTCATGAGGAACCTGTATATAGACCAAGAAACAGTTGCTAGAACAAAACAAGGGAATACAGAGTGGTTTAAAATCAGGAAAGTTGTATATCCAGGTTGTGATCTTTCATCATATTTATTCAATCTGTATATTGAGCAAATAATCTGAGAAACTGGATTACATGAAGAAGAACATGGTATCAGCATTGAGAAGACTCATTAACAACCTGTGATACACAGATGATACAACTTTGCTTTCCGGGAGCAGAGTACTAGAAATACTGATGAAGATTAAAGACTACAACCTTCATTATGGATTGCACCTTAACATAAAAAAAAATTAAATTCCTCATAACTAGACCAGACTTCTAATCTCATGATCAGCAGTTCGAAACTACCAGCTGTTCTGTGTGAGAAAGATAAGGCTTTCTGCTCCCGTAAAGATTTACAGCCTTGGAACCCCTGTACAGGCTTGCTATGAGTTGAAACCGACTCCACAGCACATAACAACAACAACAGACCAATAAAAGAAGCCCTGGTGTGGCACTGAAAGATAAAGCACTGGACTAAGAGATTGGTTTGAACCACATGGTCGGTGGTTCAAACTCATCAGCCACTCCTTGGAAATGTTATACAAGGTCACCGTAAGTCAGAACTGACTCAGTGACACTTAACAACAACAACAACAACAAAGACTAATAAATAACTTAATGACAAACAGAAAAAAATGAAGCTGCCAAAGACTTCATTTTGCTTGGATCCAGAGTCAATGCTCATGGAAGCAGCAGTCAACAATACTGAAATAACTTTGCATTTGAAGTGTTAAGAAGCAAAAAGGACTAAGGTTTGCCACGTTATTTTCAATCACTGTAAAAGTTCAACAATGAATAAGAAAGACCATAGAAGAAATGATGCATATGATGCTGGTGAAGAATTTTGAAAATACCTGCCAGAAGACCAAGTAAATATGACTTGGAAAAAGTATATCCGGAGCACTCCTTAGAAATGAGAATAGTGAGACTTTGTCTGTAGTACGTTGGACATGTGATCAGGAGAGACCAGCTCCTGGAGAACGACATCATGCTTGGTGTCTTAATTTCCTAATGCTGCTATAACAGAAATATCACTAGTAGATGACTTTAACAAACTGAAATGTATTCTCTCACAGTTTGGGATGTTAGAAGTCCAAATTCAGAGCATCAGCTCTGGAAAAAGTTCCTTGTCTCCTCTGGAAAAAGTTTCTTGTCTCCATCCAGAATTTGAAGGCCAAGCCTTCCCTTAGGGTCACCATGTGTCTTCACATCAATATTTCCTGGATCTAGGAGCTTCACAGTTCAGGGTTCTCAGGTCCAAAGGACACACTACACTCCTGACTCCTCTTTCATGGTTGTAGTAAATCCCTCCGTCTCAGATCACTTCTTTCTCCTTTGTATGTCAGGAGAGATTGGTCCAATATACTACCTAATCCTGTAGATTGCACCTGACCTCACTAGCATCATAGAAGTGAGGATTTACAACACATTGGATCATTACATCAGAGCAAGGTTGATCGCGTTAGATCATGTCATTTGTTGTTGTTGTTAAGTGCCGTCGAGTCGGTTCCGACCCATAGCGACCCTGTACAGGGTTTCCGAGGGTGTAAATCTTTACGGGAGTAGAAAGCCTCATCTTTCTTCTTTCTTGTTTCTCAAGTGCAGAATACACATCAATAAAAATAACCAATATAATCACCATTTAACATACTGTCAGACATCTAGTCATTGTTGAGCAAAAACTTTCTGGTACATATCTGATCAACATTTCTATTCTGTTGAACTCTCTGGTCAGTTCCACTAATAGTGATGCTATGCACAACACTTCTCTGTCCTGTACCACCCTTACAGGCATTGCTATGTTTAAGGCAATTTTTATAGCCACTATGTCAATCCATCTTACTGAAGGTCTTCCTTTTTCACTGACCCTCTCCTTTTCTAAGCATAATGTCCGTCTCCAGGGACTGGCCCCTTCTGACAACATGTCAGAAGTGTGAGACAAGGTCTCACCATCCTTCCTTCTAAGGAACATTCTGACTGTACTTATTCTAAGACAGATATGTTCACTTTTCTGGCAGTCCATAGTATATTCAATAAGGAGCTCTGGTAGCCTAATGGTTACGAATCAGGCAGCTAACCTCATGGTCAGCAGTTCAAAACTACCAGCTGTTCCGTGGGAGAAAGCAGAGGCTTTCTGCTCCCATGAAGATTTATAGCCTCGGAAACCCTCTAAAGGGTCACTATGAGTCAGAACCGACTCCACGGCACATAACAACAACAACAACAATAGTATATTCAATATTCTTTGCCAGCCTCATAAGTTAAAAGTACCAATTCTTTTCCAGTCTTCTTTATTCATTGCCCAGCTTTTGCAAGCTTATGAGGTGATCGAAAGTATCATTACTTGGCTCAGCAGCCCTGGTTTAGGTGTTGTGCTGCTAACCAAAAGGGTGTTGTTGTCGTTATGTGTCATGGAGTCGGTTCCGACTCATAGCGACCCTGTACAGGGTTTCTGAGGCTGTAAATCTTTACAGAAGCAGAAACCTTATCTTTCTCCCGCGGAGCAGCTGGTAGTTTCGAACTGCTGACGTGGGATTAGCAGCCTGATTCGTAACCACTACACTACCAGAGCTCCTTTCAAGCAGAAGGTATGTGGTTTTAACCAAAAGGTAGGTGGTTAAAATCTACCAGCTGTTCTGAAGGAGAAAAAATGATACTATTTGCTCCCTGCTCCTATAAATATTTACAGTCTCAAAAATCCTATATAAAATCACTAGGCGTCAGAATCAACTTGATTGTTGTATGTTTAGTCTGTTTTGCTTTGTTGTTGTTGTCAGGTGCCATCGAGTCGGAACCGACTCATAGCGACTCCATGCACAGCAGAACGAAACAATGTTCGATCCTGGGCC
>NW_006408803.1:2766749-2773478 GCF_000296735.1 Chrysochloris asiatica
GAGGCTTGAATTTTTTCTTCAGTTCCCCCAGCTTGAGAAATACTGACCGTGTTCTTCCCTTTTGGTTTTCTAACTCCAAATCCCTGCACACTTTATTGTAGTATTTGGCTTTATCTTCTCGAGCTGATCTTTGAAATTTCCTGTTCAGCTCTTGCACCTCTTCAATTTTGCTTTAGGTGATCTTAATCCTCAGAATGACATTTTAGCTTTTTGACATCATATATTCCTGGTGCAATACATCATTTGATTTCTGGATGGATGTTTCCATGGACGTTGATTGTAGACTGAAGTAAAATGAAATCCTTGATTGCAACCATGGCAAGGAAACAATATACGACAGGATCAATGTGAAGCTAATGTCTTCCCGTGTAAACTGTCACATAATTCACAATAAAGCATTAAAAAAAATGAAATCCTTGACAATCTCCAATTTTTATTATGATGTCACTTACTGGTCCAGCTGTAATTTTTTTTTTTTTTAATGTTGAGGCGTAGTTCATACTGAAGGCCACAGTTTTTGATCCTCATCAGTAAGTATTTCAAGTTCTCTTGATGTTCATGAAGCAAATCTGTCATTTGCAGATGGCAGATTGTTAATTAATCTTCCTTCAATACTGAATGTTTTGTACTTCTGCATATAATCTAATTTCTTGGATTATTTGGTCAGCATAATTTTGAATAAACATTGTAATAGGATATTACTTTGTCACATATCTTTCCTGATTTCAAACCACACAGTATCACATTGTTGTGTTTGAATGACTACCACTTGGCTTATGTACAGGTTTTGCATGAGTACCTTAAGTATTCTGGAATTCCCATTCTTTGCAATGTTATCCATTATTTTTATGATACACACAGTCCTTATTTTACAGATAAGTAACAGTACATAAGTAATATTTAGAAGATTTTTAGTTGTCCCTCAATATCTATTCTTCCATTATCATTTTTGTAATACAAAACTAGGTTTAAGTTCATGATGTAAACCCAAGCTAAGGCTCACTTTTCACAGCCTCTCTTGAAGACACAATGTGGTGCTGTCAGATAAGGACTATCCCACTAATCAAAAGGTTGGTTATTCAAACTGACCAGATCCTCCTTAGAAACCCTATATGGGATAGAATGAGTCATAACCAACTCAACATCCATTAACAACATCAACTTAAATTAATTGTTGTTGTTGTTAGTTGTCATCGAGTCAGTACCGACTCATAGTGACCTTATGCACAGCAGAATGAAACACTGCCCGATCCTGGACCAACCACACTATAGTTGCCAGGATTAAGCCAATTGATGCTGCCACTTTGCCAATTCATCTTACTGAAGGTCTTCCTCTTTTTCTCTGACCCTGCACCTTACCAAGCATGATATCCTTCTCCAGTGACTGGTCCCTCCTGACAATATGTTCGAAGCATGAGAGACTAAGTTTGGCCATCCTTGCCTCCAAAGAGCACTCTGGATGCACTTCTTCCAACACAGATCTATCTGTTGTTTCTTTTGGCAGCACAGGCAAGTTCAATATTCTCCTCCAACACCATAACTTAATTGCATCAATTCGTCTAAGAACTTTCTTATTCACTGTCCAGCTTTTGCATGCATATGAGGTTATTCAAAATATCATGGCTTAGGTCAGGCGCACCTTAGTCTTCAAGCTGACATCTTTGCTCTTCAACCCTTTAAAAAGGTCTTGTGCAGCAGATTTGCCTAATGCAATACATCGTTTGATTTCTTGACTGCTGCTTCCATGAGTGTTGATAAGTTGATCCAAGAAGACTGAAGTCCTTGACAGCTTCAATCTTTTCTCCCTTGATAAAAATATTGTTTATTGGTCCAGTTGTGAGGAGTTTTGTTTCCTTTATATTGAGATGCAATCCATATTGAAGGCTGTGCTCTTTGATCTTCATCAGTAAATATTTTAAGTCTTCTATGTTTTCTGAAATCATGATTGTATCATCTGCATATCACAGGTTGTTAATGAGTCTTCCACCAATCCTGATACCACGTTTTCCTTCATATAACCCAGCTTCTTGGATTATTTGCTCAGCATACAGGTTGAATAACTATGGTGAAAGAATACATCCTTGTTGCACATCTTTCTTAATTTTAAACCATTCAGTGTTCCCATGTTGTGTTCGAACAACTGTCTTTTGGTCCATATACAGATTCCTCATGAGCACAATTAAGTGTTCAGGATTACTCATACTTTGCAGTGTTGTCCATAGCTTGTCATGATCCACATAATCCAAAACCTTTCTGTAGTCAATAAAGCACAGGTAAACATCTTTCTAATATTCTCTGCTTTCAGACAAGATCTATCAGACATCAGCAATATTAGCCCTCATTCCACAGCCTCTTCTGAATCCTTCTTGAATCTCTGAAAATTCTCTGTCAATGTATGCATGTAGCCATTTGTGTATAACTTTTAGTAAAACTTTACTTGCATGGGATATAAAAGATATTGTCTGATGATTTCTGCATTCTGTTGGGTTACCTCTCTTTGGAATGGGCACAAATATGGATCTCTTCCAATCAGTTAGCCAGATAGTTGTCTTCCAAATTTTTTGGAAGAGATGAGTGAGTGCCTCCTGTGCTGCCTCACTTTCTTGAAAGATTTCAATTTTTATTCCATCAATTCCTGGTGCCTTGTCCTTTGCCAAATCCTTCAATGACCTTGGACTTCCTCCTTCAGTATCATTGGCTCTTGTTCATATGCTACCTCTTAAAACGGTTGGACATCAAATATTTCCTTTTGGTACAGTGACTCTGTGTATTCCTTCTCTCTCCTTTTAATGCTTTCTGCATCAATCATTAATTTGCCCAGAGAAGCCTTCAATAATGAAATTCAAGACTTGATTTTTTTCTTCAGTTCCCCAGCTTGGGAAATGCTGAGCGTGTTCTTTCTTTTTGATTTGCTGACTCTAGATCATTGCATATTTTTTGTAATATTTAGCTTTATTTTCTTGAGCTGATCTTTAAAATTTTCTGTTCAGCTCTTGTACCTCCTCATCTCTTCCATTTGATTTAGCATCTCTGCGCTAGAGAGCAAGTTTCAGTGTCTCTTCTGACATCCATTTTTATCTTTTCCTTCTGTCTTGTTTTCTTAATGACATTTTGCTTTCTACCTGTATGATGTTCTTGATGTCATCCCACAACTCTTCTGATCTTCAGTCTTTAGTGTTTCATGTATCAAATCTGTTCTTCAGATGTTCTCTAAATTCAAGTGGGATATACTAAAGCTCATATTTTGTCTCTCATGAACTTATTTTCATTTTCTTCAGCTTCAGTTTGAATTTGCATAGGAGCAATTGATGGTCTGTTCCACAATCTGCCCCTGGCCTTATTTTGACTGATGATATGGAACTTTTACATCGTCGTTTTCAGCAGATGTAATCAATTTGATTTCTATGTATTGCATCTAACAAGGTTCATATATATAGTCATCTCTTATGCTGTCTAAAGAAGATATTTGAAATGAACAAATCACTGATTTTGCAGAATTCTATCATGCAATCTTCAGCATCATTTCTATCACCAAGGCATATTTTCCAACTACTGATCCTTTCTCTTTGCTCCCAACGTTTGCATTCCAATCACCACTAATGATCAATACATCTTGATTATATGTTTGATCAATTTCAGATTGAAGAAGTTGATGGAATTCCTGTATTTCATCCTCACTGGCTTTAGTGGTTGGTGCATAAATTTGAATTATAGTGGTATTAACTGGTCTTCCCTGTTGTTTTACTTGTTATGTGTCATGGAGTCAGTTCTGACTCATAGTGATCCTGCACAGGGTTTCCAAGGCTGTAAATCTTTATGGGAGCAGAAAGTCTCATCTTTCTTCCACAGAACAGCTGGTAGTTTCAAACTGCTGACCTTGAGGTTACCAACCAGATTCATAACCACTATGCTAGTATCCTATCACAGACAGTATTGTGCTTCATGATTGATCTGGAAATGTATTTTTTGTTAGTGAATGGAAGACAATTCCTCTTCAATTTGTCATTGCTTGCATAGTAAACCTGGTGGTTGTCAGATTCAATATGGTCAATGCCAGTCTATTTCAGCTCACTAATGCCTAAGATATTGATGTTTATGCATTCCATTTCATTTTTCACAATTTCTAATTTTCCTAGAGTCATACTTCGTACATTCCATGTTCCAATTATTAATGGAACAGCTATTTCTCTTCATTTTGAGTTTTGCCCCATCAGCAAATGAAGGTCCCATGGGCTTTTCTCCCAGGGCCTGTACTCCATTCACGTCATTATGGTCAACTCTACTTTGAGGAGGTAGACCTTCCCCAGTTGTATTTTGAGTACCTTCCAACCCAAGGGGCTCATTTTCCGGCACTATATCTGACTGTATTTCTCTGCTATTCATAAAATTTTCAGTGACGAAATATTTGGAATTAGTTTGTCACTCCTTCTTCCTAGTCTGTCTTTGTCTGGAAGCTCATCTGAAACCTGCCCACATGGGTGACCCTGCTGGTATTTAAAATACCAGTGGCATTGCTTCCAGAATCACAGCAACTCACAAGCCACCACAGTAAGACAAACTGACAGACATGTGGTGGAAATTAGCTGTAGGTCAATAGTTTTAAGCTGCAAGGTGTTGTATGCAACTTCTGGAAATGGGCATTGCTTGGCTACCTGTCTCAAAGCTGTGAGACGAGAATGACAATGCAACATGATGCTAGGAGCCTGAGACCCAGAACTGTCAAACCATAATGTCTGACCTGGACTATGCACATCTGAAAGAAACAGTGTAAATGATCTTTTATATGTTTCTGCATTTAGGGCATCTCTGGTGTGGCACTGTAGGAGAATCACTGGACCTCAAGGTCAGTTTGCACCATAAGGTGATTTGTTCAAACTAACTAGCTGTTCCTCAGAAATGTTATACAGGGTCATTATGAGTCGGAACTAACGTGACAGCACTTTGTCTCTCTCAGCAATCTAGTAGGTATTCCAACTCTAGGTGATTTTTAAATTAAGATTAATTTAAATTAACATGTCCAATTATGCAACATAACATGTCCAATTAGTGCATTATTTGACAGGATTATCAAGCTCATTTGATAATTATAATTTCAAAATTTTAAGTGGTTACAAATTGGACTGCTAACCTCATGGTCAGCAGTTCGAAACTACCAGTGGTTCCGTTGGAGAAAGATGAGTTATTCTGCTCCCATAAAGATTTACAGCCTCAGAAACCCTGTGCAGGGTCACGATGAGTTGGAACCAAATCCAAGGTACTTAACAAGAACAACAACAACAACAATATGAAAACTAAGGTGCACCTGACTCAAGCCATGATATTTTTCAGGTGCCTCATATGCATGGGAAAGCTGCACAATGAATAAGGAAGACTGGAGAAGAATTGATTTGTTTGAATTGTGGCATTGGAGAAGAATATTGAATATACGATGGATTGCCAGAAGAATAAACAAATCTGTCTTGGAAGAAGTGCAGCCAGGATTCTCCTTTGAAGCAATGATGCATGACTTTATCTCACTAACTTATTTGGATATGTCATCAGAAGAGACCAGTATCTGGAAAAGGACATCATGCTGGTTAAGTAGAATGTCTGCAAAAAAAGAGGAAGACCCTCAGTAAGATGGATTGACATAGTGACTGCAACAGTTGGCTCAAACATTACAATTGTGGGGATGGAGGAGGACAAGACAGTGTTTCATTCCGCTTTACATTGGGTCACTGTGAATTGTAATCATCTAAGGCACTTTACCAAACCTGATATCCTTATGAACAGAGATGGAGCATTTGGAGTATTTAGATTCTAAACAATAATTATGGAGATAAATCTCAAATCTCCATCAACTGATTTTATGAATATATATTAAAATATTCAGCCTAGTGAAATGGTATTGGTAAATAATTATTAGCAATTCTTGGTACAACAGTCAGTTTTGATGTTATAATAACCAATCTCTTCACAAATAATAAAGTAATATTTTGCCATTTATTTCTATTCTAAACTGACTTAAGATCAAACATTTCACATCCAAATATTTTAACTTTTAGATATTAAGGTAAAGACATCTTTGTCTTATCCTTTCTTCTCTCTGTTTCTCATCTTTGAATTTATTTTTCATGGCAGCATTATTTAATTTAATTCAATTAGTCAGTACTCTTCTGTATGTCCCAATAAAAAGTGAAAAAACACAGGAAATTATTCATAATTTCTAGATTTATTTCTCTAGAGATATGCTAGAGAATTTTATGAAGAAAATATGTATTTCACATGTGATAGCTTTGATTATGTGTATACTACAAACAAAACTAGTAAAGAGCTACAAACTAGGATATCTAAGTGTTTTGTTATTTTTAAAAGTTGATATTGTAATTTCTTCACTAAACAGGATTCTAATTAGATGTTAAGTTGTAATGATTATAACTATGTGAACTATCTTACTACTGTTTTTGTAATAGCCACAGTCTTGCTAACATCTGTACAGTTGTTGTTGTTCTTGTCAGGTGCCATCAAGTTGGAACTGACTCATAGCGAACCATGCACAACAGAACGAAACAATGTCCGATCCTGGGCCAACCTCATTACCACTGCCACACTTGATGCCATCAATGATGCCACCTGGCCAATCCATCTCATTGGGAGTCTTCCTCTTTTTCTCTGACCCTCCATCTTACCCAGCATGACATCCTTTTCCAGCGACTGTTCCCTCCTGATAATATGTCCAAAGTATGAGAG
>NW_006408803.1:2775028-2787882 GCF_000296735.1 Chrysochloris asiatica
CCATTTGCTTTAGCATCTCTACGCTGGAGAACAAGTTTCAGAGTCTCTTCTGACATCCATTCTGACCTTTCCTTCTTTCTTGTCTTCTTAATGATTGTCTTCTTCTTGATTGTATCAGGATTGATAGTATCAGGAGAGAACATCTGTATAGTAGAATGTAACAAAACCAAACCCCTTGCCATCTAGTTGATTTTAACTTATTGTGGCCCCATGAATTTGACTTATTTCAGTTCCATGTGAACTCCTGGTGTGGAGTCCTACTCCTGTAGGATCATGACTGGATTGTGAGCCATAAGGACAAGAGTTCAAACTTACCAGCTACTCCTCAGAAACCTTATACAGGGTTGCTATGTGTCAGAACCAACTCAATGGCACTTAACAACAATGTGTTATAATGTGGAACTCTTCCATAGGGTCTGACGGTTACAAAAATGATAGTTGACCTTGTCAGACCTTTCTTCCATATCACTATAGTATGGGTTTGTCCAACCTTTCAGTTAGGATTGTTGTTGTTAAGTGCTGTCGAGTAGGTTCTGACTCATAGCATCCCTGCAAACCACTTTTGCCATCTAGGAAGTTAAGATCAAAATAATATCCATTTATAAAATGACATCCCAGTTACCTGAAAGCATTCATGACTCTGTCCATTGTTTACTTCTTTGGGAAGAGTTTAAGAGTTGAGGAAGAAGAAGACTCGTGATCTAATACATGTATGTGCCTGAAACAATGTAACCAACAACATAAGATTAATAGTGACCCTGCTATAGCATTTAAAAATAAACAAAACCTTTTTAGTGTGAATTGAGAGAAGGTTTGCAGAGCAGGTCATCCATTTCACATTCAACAAATCATATGATTTGATTCATTATATAGTTGCAAACACCTTCATGGACCAACAGTTAACAGCATTTACCTTTATTCATGGCAACCAATGCATTCCTCCGGGTATCTGTTGCCACCCCATCTTTCCTCTGCTAACCTCCCTCCAGTTGTATATTGACTGCCCTATCACCCATGTCTACCCTTCAGCGCATGCATTTTTAAAAACCACACGGGGCTATATAATCAATTAAATAGCCACAGGGCATGTTCTGGAAGCCAGTCTCCTGGTAGCCAGCACACAGCCTTTCTCTTTCCATGGGTCTAGCATCCTCAGCTGCTCAATCTCTCCATGCCATCAACTCTGACTCCATCTCTGGTGTTGCTGCTTCTTTGGTTAATATCATGCTTTCCTCTCTTGATGGTCCTAGGGTCCTCTGTTTCTGGAATGTAAGACTATCTATTCCCCACTTTTTGTTATACAAATTCTACCTTTATAGTTGTGACTATCGCAATTAGGTATGATAACAACTACTCACTATTGAATCAATGAATCCCATCCCCATCTCCTTTCACCCAACCCATATAGACAAGGGGAAAACTATTCAGTGGGTATTCAACCTATCCCCACATGCTCTGAAACTAAACTCCCACTTGAAAACTTGTAAACAAGCCACTTCGTTTCTTCCACCCACCCCCACCCACACTTCCATTTTAGGTAACAATTGTCTAAGTTGCCAGTCCCTATCAACCCTGTGTACAGAGGAAATAGGTTTGATCCTGATGTGAAGACTCCTTCCCTCCTGGATGATATTGTGAGCTACTACATACATAAGTATAGGTCAGGTTCATCAAACTATAGAAATTTACACTTGCTTACTTTATTAAATTTCTTTATCTTCTGATCATCAAGCCATTGAAACTAGGTCAAACAGATACATCTGCAAGTTTGGGCATTCTTGTGCATCTCTCTTCACTTCATATCAGATGGACACTTTACTCTTAGCTCTAGTTCTCCATGGCTAGGTCCTTGTTCATGGGCTCAGGAGTATCCAATTCTCACTACACTTCAAACCAAACAACCTTTCTTCTTGTCACTCTCATCTCAAGGTCAATAGGAATCTACTGTCATAGCCTTTTAACAAATTAAAGTACAATATATATACACTGTCACACAGATATTAAAACCAAACAGCCACCACTCATCTGTCAGTTTCTCATACTATGATGGTTTGAGTTGCTGTGATTCTGGATGCTATGTCACCGGTATTTTAAATACCAAGAGGGTCACCCATGGTGGACAGATTTCAGATGAGCATCCAGAAGAAGACAGACTAGGAAGAAAGAATGACGAACTACTTCCAAATATTTTGTCACTGAAAACCTTATGATTAACAGAGAAACACTGTCAGATATAGTGCCAGGAAATGAGCCCCTCACTCTGGAAGGAACTCACAATGCGACTAGAGAAGAGCTGTCTCCTCAAAGTAGACTTGACAGTGATGAAACGAATGGAGTAAAGCCCGTACAAAAAAAGCACGCAGACCTTCATTTGCTGATGAGGCAAAACTCAAAATGAAGAGAAACAGCTGTAACATCCATTGAAAATTGCGACATGGAGTGTACGAAGTATGAATCTGAGAAAATTGGAACTTGTCAAAAATGAAATGGAATGCATAAACATTGATATCTTAGGCATTATTGAGCTGAAATGGATTTTGTTGTTGTTGTTAGGTGCCATCAAGTTGCCACCAACTCATATGCACAGAAGAATGAAACAACGTCCAATCCTGCGCCAACCTCACTACTATTGTCACACTTGAATCCATCAATGCTGCCGCCTGACCAATCCATCTCATTGGGGGTCTTCTTTTTTTTCTCTGACCCTCTATCTTGCCAAACATGATAACCTTCTGTGGCGACAGTTCCCTCCTTTCAATATGTCCAAAGAATGAGAGAAGAAGTTTGGCCATCTTTGCCTCCAAGGAGCACTCTGATTGCACTTCTTCCAAAACAGATCTATTGATTCTTTTGGCAGCCCATGGCACTTTTAGTATTCTCCTCTAATACCATAATTCAAAGGCATTAATTCTTCTGGGGTCTTCCTTATTCATTGTCCAGCTTTCTCATGCCTATGAGATTATTGAAAATACGATGGCTTGGGTCAGGCACAACCTTAGTCCTGAAGCTGACATCTTTGCTCTTCAACACTTTAAAAAGTTCCTGTGTGGCAGATTTGCCTAAAGATATACATTGTCTGATCTCTTGACTGCTGTTTCCATAAGTGTTGATAGTTGATCCAAGGAGAATAAAGTCCTTGACAGCTTCAATCTTTCCTCTGTTGATAAGGATGTTGTTCACTGGTCAAGTGGATTGGTGTTGGCCATTTTGAATATGAAAACCACATGGTTTATTATGCTGGCAATGACAAAATGAAAAGGAATGCTGTTGCATTCATTGTCAAAAAGAAAACCAGATCAGTCATAAGGTACAATGCTGTCTGTGATAGGATAATATCCATGCGCCTACAGGAAAGCCCAGTTAATACCACTATTATTCAAATTTACACACCAACCACTAAAGTCAGTGAGGACGAAATAGAATTCTACCAACTTCTTCACTCTGAAATCGATCAAACATGCAATCAAGTTGTACTAATCATTACTGGTGATTTTAATGCAAAGCTTGGGAGCAAAGAGGAAGGATCAGTAGTTGGAAAATATGGCCTTGGTGATAGAAATGATGCTGGAGAACACATGATAGAATTCTGCAAAACTAATGATTTGTTCATTTCAAATACCTTCTTTAGACAGCATAAGAGATGACTATACACATGGACAGCAACAGTTAGAATACACAGAAACCAAACTGACAACATCTGTAGACAGAGATGATGAAATATTATCAGTCAAAAAAGGCCAAGGAAAGACTGTGGAACAGACCATCAATTACTAATATGCAAATTCAAACTGAAGCTGAAGAAAATGAAAACAAATCCACAAAGCCAAAATATGAGTTTGAATATATCCCACCTGAATTTAGAGATCATCTGAAGAACAGATTTGATACATTAAACACTAAAGACCGAAGACCAGAAGAGTTGTGGGATGACATCAAGAACATCATACATGAAAAAAGCGAAAACTCATTAAGAAGACAAGAAAGAAGGAAAAGTCAAAATGGATGTCAGAAGAGACACTGAAACTTGTTCTCCAGTGTAAAGATGCTAACGCAAATGGAAGCAATAAGGAGATACAAGAGCTGAACAGAATATTTCAAAGATCAGCTCAAGAAGATAAAGGCAAAAATTACAACAAAATGTGCAAAGATCTGGAATCAGAAAACCAAAAAGGAAGAACATGGTTGGCATTTCTCAAGCTGGGGAACTAAAGATAAAAGTCAAGCCTTGACTTTCGTTATTGAAAGATTGTCTGGGCAAATTATTGAATGATGCAGAAAGCATAAAGAGAAGATGGAAGGAATACACAGAGTCACTGTACCAACAGGAAATGGTTAATGTTCAACTGTTTCAAGAGGTAGCATAGGATCAAGAACCAATGATACTGAAGGAGGACATCCAAGGTGCATTGACGGAATTGGCAAAGAACAAGGCCCCAGTAATTTATGGAATAAAAATTGAAATCTTTCAAGAAAATGAGGCCGCACAGGAGACACTCACCTACTACTGCCAAGAAATTTGGAAGACAATTATCTGACTGACTAATTGGAGGAGATCCATATTTGTGCCCATTCCAAAGAGAGGTGACCCAATGGAATGCGGAAATCGTCGGACAATCTCTTTGATATCCCAGGCGTTATTAGTTTTGCTAATAGTAATACAGAAATGGCTATAATCATACATTGACAGAGAGCTTCCAGAGGTTCAAGCTGGATTCAGAAGAGGACGTGGAACAAGGAATATCATTGTTGATGTCAGATGGATCTTGGCTGAAAGCAGAAAATATCAGAAAGATTTTTACCTGTGCTTTATTGACTACATGAAGGCTTTCAATTGTGTGGATCATGACAAGCTATGAACAATATTGTGAATTATGAGTATTCCGGAGCACTTAATTGTGCTCATGAGGAATGTGTACCTGCACCAAGAGGCAGTTGTTTGAATGGAACATGGGAACACTGAATAGTTTAATATTAAGAAAGTTGTGCGACAAGGTTGTGTTCTTTCACCATACTTATTCAAATTATATGCTGAACAAACAATCCGAGAATCAGGGTTATATGAAGAAAAACGTGGTATCAGGATTGGAGGAGGACTCATTAACAATCTGCGATATGCAGATGATTCAACATTGCTTGCTGAAAGTGAAAACGACCTAAAACATTTACTGATGAATATTAAAGAGCATAGCCTTCAGTACAGATTATATCTCAATGTCAAGAAAACAAGTCCTCACCACTGGACCAATAAACAACATTCTTATCAATGGATAAATGATTGAACTTGTCAAAGACTTCATTCTTCTTCGATCAACTATCAACACTCATGGAAGCAGCAGTTAAGAAATCAAACAATGCATTGCATTAGGAAAATCTACTTCACAAGACCTTTTTAAAGTGTTCAAGATCGAAGATGTCAGCTTGAGGACTAAGATGCACCTGACCCAAACTATGGCATTTTCAATAACCTCATATGCTTGTGAAAGCTGGACAGTGAATAAGGAAGACAATAGAATAATTGATGTTTTTGAGTTATGGTATTAGTGGAGAATATTGAAAGTGCCATGGGCTGTCAAAAGAACCAATAAATCTGTTTTGGAAGAAGTGCAGCCTGAGTGCTTCTTGGAGGTCAAGATGGCAAAGCCTCGTCTCTCATACTTCAGATATATTGTCAGGAGAGAACAGTCACTGGAAAAGGATATCATGTTTAGTAAGGTGGAGTGTCAGAGAAAAAGGAAGACCGCCAATGAGATGGATTGGCCAAGTGGCAGCATCGATGGACTCAAGCATGGCAACAGTAGTGAGGTTGGCCTAGGTTTAGGCAGTATTTTGTTCTGCTGTGCATAAGGTCACTATGGGTCAGTACCCACTCAATGGCACCTAACAATAACAACAACAACAGCACAGATATTAGTGATGAATTTCAGTGTGATTTTTCAGTGACCCTGTATAAGTTTTCTGAGGAGCAGCTGGTGAGCTTGAACTGATAACCTTGCAGTTCATATGGCTTTGCAGACTGGCATATTAACACACAGCACCACTCCAGGACTCCATAGGACACACTGCATAGGACAGAGTAAAATTTCCCCATAGGGCAACTTTTTTGTGGGGCAAATTACTAAGTTCTTTTTTTACTATGGAGCCTCATGATAGGTTTGAACTGCTGACCTTTTGGCTGTCAGTGAAGCACTTAATTGTATTTGTAATTGCTGAATGGTATTCCCATATATGGGTATATCACAATTTTTTTTTTTTTATTCTCCTACAATATTGGAGAATAAGTTGGAACAAATTTGATGGTACTTAATAACAACAAATAATAACTATTTGTATTAGTTCTAGATTCATGTTATTTTAATTAAGTTTTTAATATAAAGATAATAAATATTTCTGTGAACATGTTTCATCTCTCTTGAGTAAACACCCTTCAGATGGCTATTTTCACTTCATTGTTAAAAAAAGTAACCTCATAATTGGAACAATTAGAAATACCATGAAATTGAGCTATCAAGGATTTCATTAATTTTGGATCAACAATCAAGGTAGCAGTCAGGAAGTCAATTGATATCACTGTAAAAATCTACTACAAAATACCTACTTAAGATCTTAAAAAGTGGAGGCAGGGCTTGATGGTGGCTAGGGTGGAAGTGCAGTGAGGTGCGCTGTTAGCAATACCACAGAATATCAGGCAAAGCAGATTCAGGGCAGAGCTCCAAAACTCGGAACTACATAGAAAATAATATTTAAAAGTTTTGAAGGCTTATAGCAAGTGGAACTTGTAGCAAAAGTAAGAATCACACACTTTTGAATCTGCTGAGTGCAGCGGTCTGGAACCCATAACTTGGGAAAGACCAAATGGCAAGACAAAGCGGGAGGTTGGGAGCAGACATACCATGGAAAAACACAGTGGGAACCTCGGAGCAAAGATGGACAATACAATTTGTCAGTTTTGCTTTTTTCTGATTTTCTTTTTTTTAGTATCTGCTCATTGGCCTCCCTTCCCCCACTGTTTGCACACCTCCATTCTGGTGACTAGAGAGGGTGCCTGAGTGAGTGGACACCCTCCACCTGCACCACTGGTGGGTTCTCCTGCCACACATGTGTACAGATACTCTTAGCCCAAGTGCTGGCACTGAACTGTTGTTGTTTGTTTTGTTTTGTTTTTAATTCAGAAAAGCAGAACAAGGGGTGTGGAGAGGGAAAGAGAGTTTAAAAACAAAACAGGCCCAAAATTAAATTAAATACAGAGGTACAACATAACAACCAACAGTGACATTTTGAAATCTCTCAGGCATCTTTGAAGACAAGAAGCTGAAAGAGAACATTAAATTTATAAACATATTAGGCTACAGATTTTTATTTTTTCCTACTCTCCCTCCTCTCCCTTTTCTGCAATTATAGACTACAGTATCTAGTCTAGTTTTTGTTGTTGTTGTTTCTTGTTTTTTGTTTTGTTTTTTGTTGTTGTCATTTGCTGTTCTATGCTCCCTCTTCTACCTTTGGGGGACTCTTTATCTCCCTTTAAATTACCCAAGAAGACAGAAACCACTGTCATATAGTCAAGCTATAATCACTCTATAAAACACCAAAATCCAGTCAAGAACAAATACCAACTGCCATATAAAAGGGAGGCAGACAATACCTATGAAATTTACTCTGAGCTAAGCAATAATAAGAGTGAAAAGGGAAGTCCACATCTTGGTCACATCTACATGGAAGCAGTCAGAAAGCATAAAAATGCCAAAACACATACTCAATGAAGTATTAAGGCTGAAGATTAAACACTAAATATGTCCAAGAAGCAAAAGCAAATGACTATACCAGCACATGTACAGAAAGGAGATAAAATGTCTGAGGCAAGTGAACTAGAGGTAGGCCTGGATTACATTCTGGAAGGAGGGCAAGCCTTGGAAATGTTTGAGATGGAATTCAAAAAAATGAGTGTAAAATCTTTCAAAACAATTTACACTGGAGTTGAGATAAATAAGGAAGAAGTCAGGAAAGTGTTACAAGAATAATCAAATAAGATGGATACAGCATGGGAAACAATTCAAAACCTATAGAAAGAGGTCCAAATAATCAATAATAGAATATCAGAAATGAACAATACACAGAAAGGGCAAAGGAGTAGAATAGAAAAGATGAAGGCAGAACCAGTAAATTGGAAGACAAAACTCTCAATACCACTAAGATAGAAAAGCAAACAGAAAACAACATAAAAAAATCTGAAGAAGGTCTATGATTCTTTGGCAACATGAAGAGGAATAACTTAAAGATTTATTGGCATTCCAGAACAAAAAGGATCACACAAGTCCTCAAAGGAAATAGTTTAAGAACTGCTGGAGGAAAATTTCTCTAACATCCTGAGAAGTAAAAAGATAAACATTCAAGAAGCTCGACGAACCCCAGGAAGGATAGACCCCAAAAGAAAATCACTGAGACATATCATAACCAAGCTCTCCAAAATCAAAGATAAGGACACACTCCTGAAATGAGCTAAGGAAAACAGAAGTGTAACATACAAAGACAAGAAGTCAGATTAAACTCAGATCTCTCAGCATAAATCATGCAAGCAAGAAGGCAATGGGGAGACATATATAAAACACTGAAAACAAAAAATTGCCAACTAAGAAACCTTTATCAGGAAAGCTATCAATAAAATACGAAGCTGTAATCAAACTATTCCAGGATAAACAGAAGCTAAGGAATTTTGCAAAAGTCAACCCTGTGCTACAAAACATCCTAAAGGGAGTTCTGTGGACTTAGAACCAAAAAGAATAGACAAAACCCCAGAGATTGACATATGTGGAAGCACCTCCCAGAACTAAATTGACAGAAGGAAGAGTTGAGAGTGGAAGAAAACTATAAGATCAAACTCAGAGAATCTGGGAGGTCAGTCTATATGATCAAAACAAGTACAGTGTAAAAGAAGGTAAACACATAGAAACAGAGATCCAGATGGAGAAAAGTTCAGATAGATTACAGTATAAAATAGATGGCACTAAATGGAGGGAAAAGTTAATGGACTATAAGGTAAAATCAAAGAAAATTAGCACTTCACAACATACCAAGAAAATGCAAATCCAAGAAGAACATGGAAACATTAAAGCTATGAGGAAACTCACAAGAAAGTACACAAAAAGTATGAACTCAGCAAAGAAGACACGCAGAACAGAGAAAGTAGTAACACACACACACACACAAACATAATGTCAGCAATTAATGCATACCTATTGATAATTACACTGAATATAAATGAATTAAATGTACCAGTTAAGAGGCAGAGGGTGGCAGAATGCATAAGAAAACAAGATCTTTCAATATGCTGTCTGCAAGAGACACATCTCACACACAGAAACAAAAACAGATTGAAAGTCAAAGGATGGAAAAAATATATACCAAACTAATTGCAATAAAAAATGAGCAGGAGTGGCAATACTAGTCTCTGATAAAATAAACTTTAAGGCAAAAACCCAGCATAATAGATAAAGACAGACATTATCTCATGATTAAAGGGACAATTGAACAAGATGACATACCATAATAAATACCTTGCTTCCAATTAAAGAGCTCCAAAATATATAAAACAAACTCTAACAGATTTGAAGAAAGAAATAGATGAATCTACAATAATAATGGGCAATTTTAATTCATCACTTTCAAAAATGGAGAGAAAAACCAGAAAGAATCTTGACAAAGACACAGAAGAACGAAACAACACAATCAGCCAACTGGACCTCATAGATGTGTACAGAGCATTTAACCCAAAAACAGCACAATGCACATTTTTTTCCAGTGCACATGGAACAGTCTCCAGAATAGATAATGAGTTAGGCCACAAAACAAACTTCCATAAATTTACAAATATCAAAATACTAAAAAGCATCTTCTCAGACCACAATGCTATCAAATTTGAAATCAATAATAGGAAGACCAAGGAAATAAAATCAAATACATGAAAATTGAATAAAACCCTGCTGAAAAGTTACTGGGTAGTAGAAGAATTTAAACATAAATTCAAACAATTCCTAGAAACAAGAAAGATTTTAAAAAGTAGAAGACAATAAATGCTGGCAAGAATATGGAGTGACAGGGACTTGCCTGCATTGCTGATGGGATTGCAAAATGATCCAACATCTCTGGAAAGCAATATGGTGCTTCCTCAGAAGGTTGGAAATAGAAATACCTTATGATCCAGCAATTCCTCTACTTGGTATTTACCCACAAGAAATACGAGCCATAACATGAGTAGATATATGCACACCAATGTTCATACCAGCACTATTTACAATAGCAAAAAATGGAGACAGCCACAGTGCCCATCAACTGAAGTGATAAACAAACTGTGGTACATACACACAATGGAATATTATGCTACCTTAAAGAACAACAAGGAAGCTGCAAGCCACCACATAACATGGATGAACATTGAGGACATTATGTTGAGTGAAATTAGTTACAAAAGGAAAAATACTGCATAGGACCACTACTGTAAAAGACTAAGAAAAAGAACCCATAATAAAGATGGAGGTGGGGTGATTCTTTGCTGGTTAACAGGATGTGGGGTTTGGGTGAGGGTAGGGAGGAGAAGGTGGAGCATAGGGCAGGGCATAGACACAAGATAGTTTGGGTACTAGGCAATACACAAGAAAGGGGAGGAGAATGGAAGAACAAAGCAGACAGTAAAACAATTAGGCAGGTTTGCATGGACTAAGTGGGACTTAGGAAATAATGATGTATGCACAACCTTGGATAAACAGGGCTATGGGATACAGGGATTGAGACAGTTGGAATGGGGAAAAAGGGAGAAATAATGTTAAGATGTTTTTCTGTGTTTTGAATCTTGGTTTCTCTGGCAAAGCATTATAAAATAGACATCTGAGGGGGAGAGAGAAAGGAATAGCCAAAAATATCAACATAGAAAACTTGTAAGTCCTTTTTTGCTTATAACTGATTGGAATGCCTAAAATGGAGCTATGCTGGGAGCGGTTGAGGGTAGAGAACGGCTTCCATTTGCCACTTGACACAGTTCCTGCAAATAGTGGAGTCATCTTGCAAGACAGATGACTCTCAGAAGTCTACCTTCTCTTTAGAGTAATCTTGAATTTACTTGTAAATATATATAATATGGCCATATTCACAGCCGTTCACTATGAGTTCTACAAACCTTAGGAAAAACTGGCTTATCAACTATTGCTTTCAGCTTCGGTGGATTGTATACAAAGAGAATTGTGTAAATTACTCTCTTTCATAGAAAGCCTAAGTAACTGCATTTGTGAGACCACAAAAGCAGATAGCAAATTAAAGTCAAGCTGACCTACCCCTATAGACCTCACCACAATCAGTCACTAGCTACAATTCGCAACCCCTACATACAGGCACTTGCGTAAACAAGCAGACAGTAATGAACTTAAGTGAAGGATAGTTTTGACTTGATAATCTACACTTCTTGCAGCAAGTAGCCAGGTTGGGCTTTATGCCACATAGCTTCCAAGTGATTTAAAGAATACCTTTATTATGAAAATAATAGTACATTATGTAGGATAGAAAGTTGATAATCTTTTAGTGGAAACAAGAAGAAACAGTTTATTCACATATTGGGAAAGGAGATGAAGGTCAGTCTGAACATCACAGAAATATTTCTGTCAAGGGTGTCTAATGACTAGGTGCAAGGATGTTGTGATTAACTGTAATAATTCAAGAAATGATAAAAGTGTCAATTCATGTACTGTGTAGTTTTAAGTATAAAAATAAAGACTTGCTGAGCTGGGTGGGCAGAATAAAAAAGGAACAACAAACTGGACAGCACAGACAGCACAGCAAGCTGAAAAGCCTTTCAATTGCATTCATTCATTCATTTCTTCACTGCCGACTCCGTGTCTCCTCTCGTGTCCCACGGCCCCCGCAGAGAGCTGGTCTCCCTGCAGGGCTACAATGTGCCCAGTGAAGGAGGCTTCCTACAGAGCCTCTGCATTACATAAGACTATATATGGAATCCTGAACCCCATTCAGAATCTTCTGAGGTGGAAAATTTACAATTGAGAGGACAAGCAGACCAGTCTGGAGTAGCTAGAAGATCAGAAGATGCTTCTTGAAAGAAAGACCGACAGGAAAAATATAAAACAATATAGACAATTCGACTGATTTCTATAAGAACACGCAAGTTGCTTGCCCTGGAGTCATCAAGGCAAGTGGTTGGGTCCCCCAGATTAAACCCCCTTCCAAGACTAAGACTCAATGGTAATACACTCTCTGATTGGTGATAAGGGGAAAAACAGCAATGAAGCTGCAAGCTAAGTCCTACAATGTTCAACAGACTCTTGTGAATCCTGGTGGAGAACTGGTCAGCCAGAGTTGTGGCAATACCTGGGCATTCTTCGGTCCAGAGTCAGTGACAAAGCCACAGAATACTAGAGTGGAGAGTGAAGCGTCTAGCTGATAAGAAGAGAGGGCATATGCATAAGAACATCCACACTTGCAGATAATACCCACTTGACCTGGTTTCAATAACTGGATGATCAAAGCACAACTAGAAGAAGAAAGAAAAGGAAAAAAACGAATAATCTGATACTGTTTCATGAACTGGACCTACACCTATGGATGCAGTAGCTCAAAAGAGGGAACAAATCTTTACAACGAGGATCATTCCCACCCCTCCATACACAGAGTAGACAGGAATGGGCAACTTGGATATTGTTGTTGTTGTTGTGAGGTGCTATCGAGTCGGAACTGATTCATAGAGACCCCATGCACAGCACAACGAAACAATGTCCGATCCTGGGCCAACCTCACTACCGCTGCCACACTTGAGTCCATCAATGATGCCACCTGGTTGATCCATCTCGTTGGGGGTCTTT
>NW_006408803.1:2791317-2807134 GCF_000296735.1 Chrysochloris asiatica
GAAATGATTTATGATAGGATGAATGTAAAGCTAATGTTCTCCCAAGTAAACTATCACATAATTCACAATAAAACATTAAAAAAAAAATTTTTAAAAGTAAAGATATCACTTTGAGGACTAAGCAGTGCTTGATCCAAGCATAATTTTTCAATAATCTCATATATTTTTGCAAATTGGACAGTTAATAAGAAAGATCAAAGATGAATTGATGGTTGTGTTGAATGAGGTGTTAGTGAAGAATAATGAATATACCATGGGCTGTGAGAAGAACAAACAAATCCATCTTGGGGAAAGTAACCCAGAATGCGCTTGAGAAGTAAAGACGGGAAGACTTTGTCGTTCTTATTTTGAACATCAGGAAGGACCATCAAGCACATCATGCTTGATAGCACAGAGGATTTTTGAGAAGAGGACGATATAGCAACAAGATAAATTGAAACAGTGACTTGATTATATTAATGAAAGAATGGCACAGAACCAAAAAATGTTTTGCTCTGTTATATGTGTATTTAAAGTAACTGAGTTGGTGCTGCTTCAAAGGTACCTAACAACAACAGTAGTAACAAAGGGATAAGAAGATAGTTTCTGGGTCATGAGCTAGGTTTATATTTTAACATACAATAAACCACTAGTTGCTAAATTCTCAGATTCAGCAAATGAAGAATTACAATTGCACCATATTCTCACAACTTAAAAAATTTCAGTCTTTTACATTTTAGCCAATCTAATGGTGTGAAATAATATACATTTTTGCTTATAATTTCCCTTTATCTGACAGCTAAAGACACTGAAAATCTTTTACAAGTGCTGACTGGTCATTTTTCTTCTTTTAACAAGTGCCTGTTGAATATCATGTATACTTTTTTATGTGATGGTTTGCCTTTTTATTATTAATTTGTATTATCCCCAATGCCTTTAGTGCAGCTTGGACTTCTTCCTTCAGGGCCATCAGTTCTTGGTCATATTCTACCTCTTAAAATGGTTGGAACAGACCATTTCTTTTGGTATAGTGAATTCCTTCCATCTTTCGATGTTTTCTGCATCATTCAATATTTTGCTCATAGAATCCTTTAATATTTCAAGTTGATACTTGAAATTTTTCTACAGTTCTTTCTGCTTGAGAAATAATGAATATGTTCTTCACTTTGGTTTTCTAATTGTAGGTCTTTGCCTATTTTGTTATAATACTTTGTCTTCTGGAACTGCCCTAGAAAGGAAAGGCAGACCACTTCTGAATGGTTACCCACTAAAAGCTTGTGGATAAGGGTTATAGAAACGGAAATGTTGCCTTCATGATTATATTGACCTACATAGAGGATATATGCCAAGAGGTTGATATTTTTGTATAATAAAGGTTTCTATGAATTTGTACCAATACTTTTTGACTATGTCTCTCATAGTAACTTTTGCTGATGACTGTTTTATTCAGTTTTTGTTTCTGTGAAAATGTCTTTTGCTTCTTTTTTTAATGAAAAAAATCTTTATTGATCTCTGATAGCGTAGTGGTTATGAATCGGGCTGCGAACCGCAAGGTCAGCAATTTGAAACTACCAGCTGCTCCGCAGGAGAAAGATGAGGCTTTCTGCCCCCCTAAATATTTACAGCCTAAGAAACCCTGTACAGGGTCGCTATGGGTTGGAACCGACTCGAAGGCACTTAACAACAACAACAACAACAAGCATACATACACATCAAAAAGTGCACAGATCTTAAGCACACAGCTAATGAAATTTCACAAAATCAACAGACCTTGTGCAATAAGTTTCCAGCACCCCCACATGTATTCCTTAGGCTTCCTACCAAGCTAGCCCTCATTCCCCAACAAGAGTATACGGAATTCCAAAACAATAATTTACTTGCTTTTGAATTTTTTGTAATTGGAATCATATACTCTAGGCATTTTTATGTCAGTCTTTTGTCACTCAATTTAGTGTTGTGAGAACCATTCATGTTGCTGTAATTCATTCTCAGTGCTATTTATTATTCTATATGTTGTTGTTAGATTGTCTTTTGCATTTGCTTGGTATTAAATATCAGTTTGTTTGTTTTTTTTTCTTTTTCTACACTTTAAAGATGTTGTTTCATTTTTTTCCAGATTATATTGTCTCCAATAAGAGGGTTACTGTCATTTTTATCATTGATATCCTTTGGATAATATGTCTCTTTCCTCCCATGCTACTTTGAAAGTTTTTCCCTTTTTAGTTTGCATCAGTATTACTACAATTTGTCTATGTGTGTTTGACTATACATTTATCTTGCTGCAGTTTTGCAGATTCTTATATTTCCAAATTAATTACTTTTCAATGTATTTGTGAGATTTACAAAGATTATCTCCTTGAATACATTTTATGTTCCATTGTCTAGCTTTTCTACCTCTAGGATTCTGATTATGTGTTATTTTATTGCTTGATATTTTTACCTTAGGTTAAATTTGTTTTGAACCTTTTTTTTCTCTTTTCTTCATATTGGTTATTTTATAGTTATCTGTCTTCAAGTTCGCTCACTATTTTTTATTCAGAATTTGATTTCCTCCTATTAAGCCACAGTGATGGATATGTTAATTTCCTATATTTTAACTTTGGTTTGAAATTTTTTATTTGGCACTTTTATAATTTAAATTTTGTACTGTGGATCATTATGATGATCTCTATATTTTTGAAGATATTTATAATAGCTTTAATAGTTCTTGATGGCTTGTCTTGGGGGCTTTAAATTGATTGTTTTGTGCTTCTTTAGATCTAGTTACATGTTTTATATAATTTCATGTCAAATAATTTTTATTGTGTGCTAGACATTGTGTCTAGTCCCTGGGTGGCAGAAAGAGTTAACTGATCAACTAACAGTAGAAAGGCTGGAAGTTCAAATCTACTCAAAACCACTTGAAAATCCAGGCCTCAAGATCTGCTTCCAAAATGTTCTAAGCTTAAAAAGCCTTTGGGAAGTTCTACTCCATGCATGGAGTCCTGGTGTGGCATTGTGGGATAATATGGTAGATTGCAAAGTTGGTTTAAATTTCAATGTCAGTGGTTCAAGCTCACCATTTGCGCCTCAGAAACTCTATACAGGGTTGGTGTGGGTCGGAACCGACTCATTGACATGCAACAACAACAGCTCCATATATAACGACTCACCACAAATCAGAACCAGCAGAATAGTAACTACAATAATAGTCATTTTGCAAATATATTATAGTTAATCCAGGTTGATAGCTGGTAAACATGCTCTTAGAGAACCTGGCAGTATATATTTGAGGCTTGTAGGCCAGATTGTCTATATCATAATGAAACAAATCTGCTGTGGTAATGAGAAAGTAATAATGGACAATATCTAAACAACTAGACTTGGCTATTTCCCAACAAAATTTTATTTAAAAAAATAAGTGAGTAGTCTGCTGTTTGTAGTTTGCCTACCCATGGTCTTGATTATCCATTTTTTATAAATGGTGCTCAGTTTTATTGAGGTATGCTGTTGAATTACTGCAGATCTTCTTTTATCCTGCCAATTTGGATTTTTAATTTTTGTTTTAATTACTCTGATTGAGACCAGGAGTCCTGGTGCGGTGTTGTAGAATAAGCACTAAACTCCTAACTGCAGGTTCAGTGGTTCACACATACCAACTACTTTTCAGAAACCCTATGTAGAGTTGCAATGAATCAAAACTGACTTGATGACACTTAACAACAACGAAAATAACAAGTCAGACCTAGAGAGCTCTGATGCTGCTGTAAGATAACCACTAGAATAACTGAAAGGTTGGTAGTTCAAACCCACCCGCTGTGTGAGAATAATGAGGCTTTCTGCTCTTGTTAAGCCCTGCAGGCTCATAAATCCTTCACAGAGTTGCTTTGAGTTGTAACTAACATGATAGCAGTGAATTCAGTTTGAGTTTTTTATGAGACCTAGGTAATTTTCTTGGAGTCCTGCTTTGCCACTACAGGTTAATGCACTGGACCACAAGGTTGGTTTGAATTTCAAGGTCAGCAGTTCAAATCCACTAACTGCTTCTCAGATACCCTATACAGGGTTGCTATTAGTCAGAACCAACTCTATAGCACACCACCACCACAATTATTGAATATACTATTAAAAAATAATGTATAGAGGCAATTTTATAAACACCATTATTTTTTGGAAAAACTGTGGCCTCTACCATAAACCAGGAATAAAACAATTTAACCCCTTGAGTTTTAATAGGCACATAACACATATTGTTGAAAATGAATTAAATGTTAAATATGATATGATTAGGAAAGTATTTTCTTAAATTCCTTTCATATTTTCCATCCTGCTGAGGCGCTGTGGGCTAATGCAGCAAGTGCAAAGTCGTTTGAACTGCAAGGTAGGTGGTTTGAGCTCACCATCTGCTCTTTGGAAACCGTATACAGGGTCACTAAGGGTCAGAATTGACTTGACAGTACTTAACAACAACAAATATATATATATATATATATATATATATACAAAATATAGAATCTGAATATTAACAGCATTATCCATGCAACTTGTATTATGTAGAGTATTTTTTTAAATTTGTTAGATTATATTTCTAATGATATTTTTTTCAGATTAAATTTGATGAACACATTTCCCCAGTTTGAGTAATTTCATTTTTTTTCCTGAATACTCTTTTATTTTTATGTTTTTATAAGGTAGCTTCTGCTGCAAAACACCTCTGTAACATGTGAAAGAAGTCAGTTGAGGACTAAGATGATTGAAGCCATGGTATTTTCAGTTGCCTCACATGCATGCCAAAGTTGGACAATAAGTAAAAAAGGCCATAGAAGAATTGATGCAATTGAATTATGATGTTGGTGCTGAATATTAATAGTACCATGGACTGCCAGAAGAAGAAACAATCTATCTTGTCGGAAGTACAACAATAATTCCCCTTAAAAGAGAGGATGGTGAGGGTTCACCTCTTGTTCTTTGTACAGGATGATCATTCCCTGGAGTAATGTCAAGGGTCAATGAGATAGACTGACACAGTGGCAGCAACAATTGACTCAAACATAATAATTGTGAGGATGGCACAGGACTGGACAGTGTTTCTTCTATTGTGCATAATGTCACTTTGAGTTAGAACCAACTTAATGGCTCCTGAAAACAACAATTTCTGGGAGGGAAAAATACTGGGACAACAGTTTTTTAAAAATGTTTTTATTGTGAATTAAATGAAGGTTTACAGAGAACATTATCAGTTTTACATTCAACAAATCATAGACTTTGTTTCATTTCAATGACTGCAATCCCCTCCACGCAATATCAGTTATCTCGCTTCCTCCCTGTAGTTCTTATTTCAATTCGACCCTCCTTCCCATCCCTTCTCAACTATGTCCTGAACTGAATGCTGTCCTTTTGATCTTGAATGACCATTCAATGATGAACATACCTTACTAGTGCTATTGTTCCCTCTATATACCTGTCTTCTGCTTGGCTGAAAATTGGACTATGAGGATGAGTTTCATTCCATACCTGAAGGGTGGTAAGGGTCATATTCTTGGATTACTTCAGTCTCTTTCTGTGAAGCAACTATATTAATTTTCCACAAAGTCGGTGGTTCAAGTTCACCAGCTGCTCCTTGGAAACCCTATACAGGATTCTCTATGGGTTGGAACATAACTAGCAACAACTTTCCAACAGAAGTCCGGATATGGTGCTACAAGATACTGCACTGGACTGCAAGGTCAGTTGAACCACAATGTTGGTGGTTCAAACTCAACAGCTGCTCCTAGGAAACCCTATACAAGGTTCCTATTAGTCAGAATCAACTTGATGGCATACAGCAGTAACAACAACAACAACTTTCCAAAAGAAGGAAAAGTTGAAACTCATCTCTCAATTTGTACCATATTATTACATTGTAAGAGATTTCATAATTCAAAAATGCAAGATTATATGCTACAAAATAGAGAAATCAACATATTAGTCTCTATTACTTTTGTAGAGTGTGGATGACTCTAAATGAATTGCTTTTAAAGTAAAGCTTTTCCAATAATGGCAATGTAGTGCAGGAGCATACCTTTATCTGGTACAGGGGAAGGGTTGCATTGTGCTGGGCAGATTTCCTACAAAGAAAACCTCATGTAATTAACATAACTTTGGCCCTGTAACTTTTAACATGCTTCCCTAATTAAGCTTTCAAGGCCTTGAACTACACTGTCTGGCCACAGTTTCTGGAAATTGATTTATCCCGGAAGATGGTTAAGCTTCTGACCTCTCTGGTAAAGAATTTTTATTTAGCTTTTCTTGGATATTTGCCTCCTTTTTGCTCTAGAGGATGGGTGAGAAAGGAATAATGTAAATATTTGCATATGTTTTTAGAGCTGCTTTTACCATTTTAATCTTTTCAGACACTATATAATTGTACTTAATAATTATTCTGTGATTTAGAGTTACACTTAATGTTTTAAGTATACGTATGTAAAATGCATAGAAAAATTAGAGTTAGCTCATTCTATAAATATTAGAACATTATGTGGCTGTTTTGCTTACATACTGTTGTTGTTGTTAAGTGCCGTCAAGTCAGTTCTGACTCAGCAATCCTGTATAGGGTTTCTAAGGAGTGACTGGTGAGCTTGAACCACTGATCTTGAGGTTAAAACCAACCTTGCAATCCAGTGCATTACATATTAAGACATTTTATTTCATTTCCAATCCTCATGCAAATTACTATTATTATTACTGTTGTTATTATTTCAAAAACTCTTGTTGTTAAGTCCTGTCAAGTGGGTATTCACTCACATTGTATAGGGTTTCCAAGCCTGTAAATCTTTGCAGGCACAGAAAGCCTCATCTTTCTCCGTCAACATTTCTAAAATTAATGCTTGAGTATTCACCAGATAATAGGTGGAAAATTATTATTGAACATAAGGTTTACTTAATTTCTATCTATTGAGTGAGATGCTAAATAATCAATGATTATCATCTGTGCACAAGACCTTCATGATCTTTTCTGTTGGCCTGTTATTTCTCCCTTCCCCTTTTCATAGAGTTTGCAAGGCTTATATAAGTCAGACATATCTGCTGTTTAAAAAAGTAGCAACCATTTTATGTTATGACTTTGCTGAAGAAAACCTCCCTGTATGCAGCACCATGTTTATATGTGAGTTTCACCATTGCAAAGAGTTCTTCCTCCCCTGTGTTTTTATGTGGAGCCTTGTTGATGTAGTAGGTATATGCCACCTAGGCTGCTGACCTGTAGATCAGCAGTTCAAACCCACCAGCTACTATGCAGGACAAAGTTGTGACAGTCTGCTTCTGTAAAGATTGACAGCCTTGGAAACTTTATGGGACAGTTCTACTCTGCTCTATAAGGTCATTACGAGTTGGAATATACTCCATGGCATTGGGTATGGTTATTTTGGGTTTTGTGTCTTGACACGCCATTGTCCTGAGGAACATGCTCTCTTGAAGGCTGATTTTTACTAGAACTACACTTTTGATTCTGTCTTTCCCCTACTTTGGTCCTGGAGGTGGTAACAAACCACAGGTGTTACAAATTCTAAATTAGAATTGGATATTGGATTAAAAAACTCATGATAATTACACAGTTGTTTTAAACTGTAGTTAAGTGGCCAAAACTGCCAAGAAACCCCACCCACATTCATTACTGTCTAAATGAGAAGGACGTGTATACGATGAGTATGAGGTTTCATATGAATCCCCCAAGCCATAGAGCAGGCTTTCCTAATTGTCAGCTGGACTGTGCAGTGCTTGTTTAAAATAATTAGAGTGCAGTAGTAGTAGTAGTTTCAGCAGCTAACCTTTTTTTTTTACCCTTAAACCTCAATACAGGTTTCTATATCAGATACTATCAGCTTCCTGTTCATTTTGACACTATCAGTCTGCAAGTCTGGAAAATATGGGAGAGGAAAGAAAGGAATTATCCTTAATGTACACAAATAAGGTAGCCCCAAAGTCAGGAAGCTCCAGCCTCATGTGTGAGATGGATGGAAACAATTCAGCAAACAAATCTAAACTGGAAAAATGTGATTCTCTCTTATTTTTTTCAAGAGGGATAGCTGAAATCTTTCTTAATTACAGCTTATTCCAATGACAGAATTGTAATTTATCATTTAGTTGTAATTTGACATATGTTCACACCTTTGCCATTTCCAATTTCCTCCTTCATTCTAATTGTCTGCTTCACTCGCCTGTCATGCGCTCCTCTTGGGATTAATTCGAGCTGTCTGTCTGCACCAGGCTACCAGCACACTTGGGGCTGCCAAGAGCGTGACAGTGTCAATATGCACACAGTTTATCTAAGGCATTACCCAGCCATCACACTCCTGGATTCTCGCTTCTCTCACTGTTTACTGTTTATTCCACTTTGCATTTGTGACTTTTCAGTGTTTTATTAGACTCTAATTATGCTCTTGGCTGTCAGCTGTACAGAGAGAAAATGTTACATTAATTACAGTGGAGGGGGAGGTGCTTGGTACTGGTAATAAATGGACCAGCAGATGTCTCTCTCTGTTTCTAAGATCTATGCTGGACTTAAATACTTTTCTTGTTTCACTTTGGTTTGAATACTTGATAGATGCCTATACTCAAACATAAACATGTAAACATTCAAGCTAATTTAGCTTTTATATGCAAAGTCATTTTTCCCCATCTCATCTAAGGCTAGGTAAATTGGCATTAGTAGCACAGGAGCCTCAGCTTCCAAATAGCCCTGGGTTTTCAAAGGCCAATCATCTAATTTATAGGGGTGTCAAAATGAGTATAATGGGGAGTGCTGATGCTAGAGAATAAAGCTAGCTAGCTCTGATAAAATCCAATTCGGGAATAATCTCTTTTTTGTATTTAGATGTTTTGGCCCATTAGAAACCTTTAATACTCCTTTCTCTCCTTTGTAAGACTGTCTTGTTGTTGGAAAGTGCCATCAAGTTGATTCCGACCCATAGTGGCCCTGTATAAGGTTTCCAAGGAGCAGCTGGTGAGCTTGAATCACCAACCTTGCAGTTCAAACGACATTGCAGTCTGACACATTTACCCACAGCGCCACACCAGGATTCCTTAGCCTGTTAAAATCCAGCAGTAATTTCTGCATCATGAAATCACTTGTTTTTTTGTCTTTCTCTGAAAAATCTTACTGATTTCAGTCTAGCTAAACAATAAAAACACCAGTTTCCTATTTTTTTGATGGATAGATTTTCGCTGTAGTTAAATGCACGTGTTGCTTTTGAATGCTTAATGTGACTTAAATCATGCTATTTTAAGTTTTGTTTTGTCTTTCAATATTTTAGAAAGGAACTTACATTTTATTTTCTCTTCTAATAATTTCCTCAGTTATGCTTCAGGTAACTGTGGAACTGAGGATATTCTGTGTATTAGATATTTTTCTTTTGTTATCCCAGCAATTGAAGCACCACTAATGACGATATTAAGGAGCCCTGGTACCATAATGGCTATACATTGGGATTTTAACAGCAAGGTCGGCAGTTTGAATCTTTTAGCCACTTTGCAGTAGAAATATGAGGCTTTCTGCTTCTGTAAATATTTACAAGGTCATAATGAGTCGGAACCAATTCATCAGCACTTAACAACAACAAATGAAAGTATCGGAGTTTGGGTGTGGTGCTGTAGGATAAGCCCTGGACTACTAACTGAAAGGTTGACAGTTCAAACCCACCAATCCCTCCTCAGAGACTATCAGTCGAAAATGACTTGATAGTACTTAATGATGAGGGCATTGTAGCATTAGATTCACAGTTTATATTCTATATGCTATAAAACACTGTATAATATATGTTTATTATTATACAGATTCTCAGCCTGTATTTCTGAGAATATATGCATTGATTGTATCATTATGAATAAGAGCTTTTTTAGTGTAAAACTAAGAAAGCATGAGTGGGAAAAAAAAATCAACTGAATATGATATGTGAAGAAAAAAGTTGTGAAATATCCCCCCAATTTTTATAACGTTTCAACTAGTAGACCATATTCCTGACATTTATCTAGTGTCTTAACTATATACATTATATGTTAAAACAAATATCTAGCAGCATTGACATCTCTTGACAATCAAAAGCAACACTTTGGTAAATTTCATTTGTATTCTTCCATTATTACTCTAGAGTAGATGAATTATAAAATATTACTGATGTCTAAATTTAGATTTTAAATGTTGGGGATGCAGACTGTAATCAGTTTTCATAAAAATGTAAACAACCAGAGTTTTCTAGGGTTAAAACTTTTTAACTAAATGTATCTGTTGAGTGGGTTCCATTTCAGTGATCCTATGTACAACAGAATGAAGTACCATTCTAACAATAGGCTATGTTTGAGCCTATTGTTACAACCACTGTATCAGTCCATTTCATTGAGGGACTTCCTCTTTCTTGTTGACTCTCTACTGTACCAAGAATTATGGCTTTCTCCAGGGAACATTCCCTCCTGATGACATGTCTAAAGTATGTGAGATGAAGCTGAGCCATCCTTGCCTGTAAGAAGCACTTTGGCTGTACTTCTTCCAAGAAATATTTTAATTCTTCTGGCAGTCCATAGTAATATTCTTTGCCATCATGATAATTCAAAGGAATCAATCTTGTTCAATCTACCTTACTTATTGTCCATCTTTTATATGTATATAAGGTGATTGAAAACAGCATGATTTCAGTCACATAGTAGGTTATGCATTGGCGTGCTACCCATAAGGTCACGACCAGCCACTCTGCAGTAGAGAAAGGAGGCTTTCTGCTCTCATAAAAAATTATGATCTTGGAAACCTTAGATAAGATTGTTTTGAGCCAGAATTGATTCATTGGCAGTGGGTTTGGTATTTGGATTTTGAGTCAGGCACACCATAATGCATATTTTATAACACTTTAAAAAAGCTTCAATAGAATTTTGCCCAATACAATACTTTGATTTCTTGACTGCTTCTTCCATGGATGTTGAGTAGATCTAAGTAAAATGAAGCCCTTGACACCGTCAATATTTTCTCCGTTACCATTATGCTGTTTACTGGTACAGTTTTAAAGATTTTTGTTTTCTTTATGTTGATATGTAGTACATATGGGCTGTTGTCTTTAATTTTCATCAATAAATTCTTAAAGTCCTCTTATAGCAAGCTAGTTTGTCAATAAGTCTTGACATATCACAGTTCATCAATGAGTCATCCTCCAATACTGGTTCCATGTTTTTTATATAGTCTAGGTTTTTGGTTTCTTTGCTCAGCATACATGAATTAAAACATACCAAAGTAAATTCAAAGAGATATGAGAGAATGAAAAGGGACAGCAGGGAAGACAGAATTGCAGGACAGTGTAAGTTAAGGGCATCAAATCATCAACATTGTTATAACACAAAAGTAATCAGAAAATCAAATAATGCTAAATGCAGCTTGAAATCTCCTGTTTTGAATAACTTTTAAGGCAATATGCATGATCTCTTTCAGTATACGTGATTTTGATTTTAAGAAAATAATGCAAACCTTGGTTATCTTACACCAGTTGATCTTTAGCTGCATTTTCATTGTTTTCAAGGTGGAATGCCTTAAAAGCACTTTGTTTGGGATTCGCTAAAGAATTTAGTTCAATCATTTTTTTATTTACTAGTCCCTATCTTAACATTTTTTCTGGTTTTCAAGGCAAAATTTGATTGTTTTCTTAAATATATATACTCATTTCCCTATAGTTCATTATAGTTGTTGTTAGGTGCCATTAAGTCAGTACCAATGCATAGCAACATTCTACACAACAGAGCGAAACAGCCCAGTCCTGGACCAACCTCACAATCATTGCTACATTTGAGCACATTTCTGCTGCCACTGTGCCGATCTGTCTCATTGGGGGTCTTCCTCTTTTTCTCTGGCCCTTCTCTTTACAAAAGAGATATCCTTTTCCAGGGATTGTTCCCTTCTGACAATATGTCCAAAGCATAAGAGACCAAGTCTGGCTATTCTGGCTTCCAGGAAGCATTCTGGCTTCTTCTAACACAGATTGGTTTATTCTTTTGGCTGTCCATGGTACTTTTAATATTCTCTACCAACACCATGGCTCACATGTATACATTCTTCCATGGCCTTCCTTATTCACTGTCCAACTTTCATATACATATGAGATTATTGAAAATACTATGGATTGGGTCAGGCATATCTTAGTCCTCACACTGACATTTTTGCTCTTGAATACTTTAAAGAGATCTTGTGCAGCAGATTTGCCTAGTGCAATGTCATTTGGTTTGATTTCTTTTTTTAAATGTATTTATATGGTGGATTACAGTGATTTTTTTCTCTAATATTGAACCATCTTTGCATCCCTTATATGAATCCCACTTGATCATGATGTTTTTTTTTTTGTTTGTTTGTTTTTTTTTTGATGTGCTCTTGCATTCTTTTGGTTAGGATTTTGTTGAAAATTTTTTCATCCATGTTCATAAGGGCTGTTGGTCTATAATTTTCTTTCTTAGTGATGTCATTGCCTGGTTTTGGTGTTAGGGTAATGCTTGCTTGCTTCATAAAATGTCTTAGGAAGTTTTCCAACCTTTTCTGTATTCTGGAATAATTTGATTAGAATTAGTAACAGCTCTTCCGTAAATGTTTGGTAAAACTCACCAGTGAAACCACCTTGACCTGGAATTTTTTTGGTTGGGAATTTGTTGATGACCTGATCAATTTCTTCTTTTGTTATAAGTCTGTTCAAGTTTTCTGCTTCACTCTTTGTAAGTTTAGGTAGGTTGTGCTTTTCTGAAAATGTATCCATCTCTTCTAGATTTTCAAATTTGTTGGAGTACCACTCTTCATAATATTCTGTTATTTTCCTTTTATTTCTATTGGTTCTGTTGTAACATCACCCATGTGGTTTCTTATGCATGCTATTTGTGTCTTTTCCTTCTTTTCTTGTTTGATTTCTTGAGTGCTGCATCTATGAATGTCTATGGTGATCGGAGCAAAATGAAGTCTTTGACAACTTCAGTCTTTTATCCATTTATTGTGATGTTATTTATTAGTCTAGTGGTGAGGAATTTTGTTTTCTTTCAGTTGAGGTGCAACTCACATCAAAGGCTGTGGCCTTTGATCCTCACCAGTAAGTATTTTAAGTCCTCTTCACTGTCAGCAAGCAAGGCTGTTTCATCTGCATATGACAGGTTATTAATGAGTATTCATTCTATCCTGATGCCATGTTTTTCTTCATATAATCCAGCTTCTCAGATTATTTCCTCAACATACACATTGAATAAGTATGGTGAAAGAATACAACCATGGCACACACCTTTCCTAATTTTAAACCATTCAGTGTTGCCTTGTTCTGTTCTAATAATGGCTTCTTGGCCTATGTACAGGTTTCTCATGAGCACAATTAAGTGTTCCTTAGAAAAAGAGGAAGACCCAGCGAGATGGATCAGTTAAGTGGCAGCATCAATGGGCTCAAGTGTGGCAACAATTGTGAGGTTAGCTAAGGACTAGGCAATGTTTCGTTCTGTTGTGCATAGGGTCGCTATGAGTCGGTACTGACTCGATGGCACCTAAAACAACAACAAATTCTCCTCAATGCCATCCATAGTTTGTCATGATTCACACAATTGAAAGCCTGGACAGTGAAAAAGGAAAACTGTAGAAGAATTTATGCTTTTGAGTTATGGTGTTAGAGGAGAATATTGAAAGTGCCATGGGCTGCCAAAAGAACCAATAGATCCGATTTGGAAGAAGTGCAGCCAGAGTGCTCCTTAGAGGCCAAGATGGCCAAACTTCTTCTCTCATACTTTGGACATATTGTCAGGAAGAACCAGTCACTGGAGTAGGATATCATGTTTGGTAAGGTGGAGGGTCCGAGACAAAGTGGAAGAGCCCCTAACGAGATGGGTTGGCCAAGTGGCAGCATCAATGGACTCAAGTGTGCCAACAGTAGTGAGGTTGGCCCAGGATCAGGCAATGTTTCGTTCTGCTGTGCCTAAGGTCGCTATGGGTTGGTACCAACTCAATGGCACCTAACAATAAGAATAACAATGAGCATTTGGGTTTCACTCATTTTATGGGCAAAATATTGAATGGTATAGAAAACATCCAAAGAAGATAGAAGGCATACAGAGCCATTATTTTGTTGCTGTTAAGTTTTGTTGAGTTGATTCTGACCCATCGTGACCTTATATAGGGTTTCCAAGGAGCAGCTGGTGAGCTTGAACCACTGACCTTGCAGTTCAAATGACTTTGCCTGTGATGTATTAGCCCATAGCACCACACCAGGATTCCTCAGAGTCTTATACCAACAAAATATTCTGTGCTGTCAGCCAAGATCCATTAGACATCAGCAATGATATCCCTTCTGAATCTGGTTTGAGCTTCTGGAAGTTCTTTGTCAATGTATGATTACAGTCATTTCTGTATTACCTTTAATAAAACTTTACTCGCATGAGATATCAAAGTCATTGTCTGATGATTTACACATTCCATTGAGTCACCTATCTTTCTTATGGGCACAAATATGGATCACTTCCAATCACTTGGCCAGATAGTTGTCTGCGAAATTTCTTGATATATATGAGTGAGTACCTCCTGTGCTGCCATACTTTTTTGAAAGATTTCAATTGATAGATTTCAATTGTTATTCCATCAATTCCGGGTGCCTTGTTCTTTGCCAATTCCTTCAATGTACCTTGGATTTCCTCTTTCAATATCATTGGCTCTTGATCATATGCTACCTCTTGAAGTGATTGAACATCAGCCATTTCCTTTTGGTACAGTGACTATGTATTCTTTCCATCTTCTTTTGGTGCTTTCTGCATCATTCAATAATTTGCTCAGAGAATCTTTCAATAACAAAAGTCGAGGCTTGAACTTTTTCTTAAGTAGTTCATTTTGTTGTAATGTTTGGCTTTATCTTCTTGAGGTGATCTTTGAAAATTTCTGTTCAGCTCTTCTACCTCCTCATTTCTTCCATTTGCTTGAGCATCTCTACACTAGAGAGCAAGTTTCAGTGTCTCTTCTGACATCCATTTTGACCTTTTCCTTCTTTCTTGTCTTTGTAATGACTATTTGCTTTCTTTGTGTATGATGTTCTTGATGTCATCCCACAACTCTTCTGGTCTTCTGTCTTTAGTATTTAATGTATCAAATCTGTTCTTCAGATGATCTCTAAATTAAGGTGGGATATATTCAAGGTCATATTTTGGCTCTCATGGACTTGTTTTTATTTTCTTCAGCTTCAGTTTGAATTTGCATAAGAGTAAATTATGGTCTGTTCCACAGTCAGCCCCTGGCCTTGTAGTCACTGATGATATGGAACTTTTCCATCATCTCTTTCTGAAAAATGTAGTCAATTTGATTTCTATGTATTCCATCTGGTGAGGTCCATGTGTACAGTCATCTCTTTTGCTGTCTAAAGAAGGTTTTTGAAACGAACAAATCATTGATTTTGCAGAGTTTTATCATGCATTCACCAGCATAATTTCTATCACCAAGGCCATATTTTCCAAATACTGGTCCTTCCTCATTACTCCCAACCTTTGCATTCCAATCACCAGCAATGATTAATACATCTTTATTTCATGTTTGATCAATTTCAGATTGAATAAGTTGGTAGAATTCTTCTATTTCATCTTCACAGGCTTTAATGGTTGGTGCGTAAATTTGAATAATAGTGGTTTTAACTGGTCTTCCCTGTAGGCGCATGGATATTATCCTATCATAGACAACGTTGTACCTCATGACTGATCTGGATATGTTCTTTTCGACAATGAATGCAACACCATTCCTATTCAATTTGCCATTCCCAGCATGTTGTTGTTGTTAAGTGCTGTTGAGTCGGTTCTGACCCATAGCGACCCTGTACAGGGTTTCCGAGGGTGTAAATCTTTACGGGAGTAGAAAGCC
>NW_006408803.1:2807949-2810086 GCF_000296735.1 Chrysochloris asiatica
CTGAGCAAATAATCTGAGAAGCTGGGTTCTATGAAGAAAAACATGGTATCAGGATTGGAGGGAGACTCATTAACAACCTGTCATATGTAGATGATAAAATCTTGCTATCCGAAAGTGAAGAAAACTTAAAATATTTACTGATGAAGATTCAAAGAGTTTTCGGTATGGATTACATCTCAATGTAAAGAAAACAAAAATCCTCACCGCTGGACCAAAAAACACATTCGTTTTTCGTGAATTATGTGGTAGTTTACATGGGAGAACATTAGCTTTACATTCATCCTATCACACATCACTTCCCTGCCACAACTACAATCCTCTCTATGCATCATCAACCAACCAGAAGGTATACCCTGCAAGTTTGCTCCCTGGTTGTCAGCACACAGCCCCTCTCTCTTTCTGGGTCTAAGGCCCCAGACGCTCCATCTCGCCATGTCATCGTCTCTGCCTCCATCCCTGGCATCATTGCTTCTCTGGGTAAGGGTCTGCTCTCTGATCCTCTCCCTTATGCTCCTAGACTGCAAAGTTAATCACTCCCCTCCTTTTGCTACAAAACATCTACCTTTACATTTCCAACCCTCACAGTCAGTCCTGATAACAATTATTCACTTTTGTATCACAAGAGACCTATCTGCATCTCCGTTCATCAGACCCACCTAGACAGATTGGATACTACTCAGTGGAGATTCTAACTTGCTCCACACCCTCTGGATCTAGGTTCCCTCTTGAAATCTTGTAAGCCATCACTTCTTGCCTTTACCCCGATTCTGGGTATCCAATGTCCAAGTTGCCCATCCATGTCCACTCTGTGTATGAAGGGGGTGGGAATGATCCTTGCTGTGAAGATTTGTTCCCTCTTTTGAGCTACTGCATCCATAGGAGTAGGTCAAGTTCATCAAATTGTATAAGATTACTCCTTTTTTCCTCTTCTTTCTTCTTCTAGTTGAGCTCTGATCATCTAGTCGTTGAAGCCAGGTCAAGTGGGTATTATCTGCAAGTCTGGATGTACTTATGCACATGCCTTCCCTTCTTATCAACTGGACACTTCACTCTCCACTCTAGTCTTCTGTGGCTATGTCACTGACTCTGGGCCCAAGAGTCCCCAGTTCTTGCCACACTGCTGGCCAACCAGATCTCCACCCAGGTTCACAGCAGTCTGTTGAACATTGTAGGGTTTAGCTCAGAGCTTCATTGCTCTTTTTCCCTCACTTCCCCTTATCAGTGACAAACATGGTCACCAATCAGAGCGTGTATTTCCATTGAGTCTTAGTCTTAGAAGGAGGTTTACCCTGAGGGGACCTGAGCACTTGCCTTGATGTCTCCTATGCGGCCAACAGGCTTGGACTTGTAGTAGTTAGTCAGTCTGCCAATATTGTTTTGTATTATTGCTGTCGGTATTTCTTTCAAGAAGTATCTTTTGTTCTTCCAGCCACTCCAGACTGGTCTGCTTGTCTTCTCAAGTGGAAATTTCCCACCTCAGAATATTCTGGATGATGTTCCAGATTCTACCTATGGTCTTATGTAATGCAGAGGTTCCACAGGAAGCCTTCTTCCCTGGACCCATTGTATCCCTATTTTAGGTATTCCAATCACTTATAGGCAGAAGACAGACTTACAAGCTTTCTATGTTGATATTTCTGGGTATTCCTTTCTCTCCCCCTCAAGTGTCTATTTTATAGTGGTGTGCCAGGGAAACCAAGATTTAAAAGACAGCCAAGCATCTTAACATTATTTCCCCCCTTTTCCCAATTCAAACCATCTCTCAATCCCTGTATCACAGAGCCCTGTTATTCCAGATTTGTGCATATATAATTATTTACCTCTGTCCCACTTCAGCTTCACATTCATCCTATCATATTTCATTTCATGGCACTGATTACAATCCCCTCCATGCATCCTGAAAATAACCAAATAATACACCCCACAGGCCTGCCCCCCTTGCTGTCACAATCAGCTCCTCTCCCTCCCTGAATCCCATGTCCCCAGCCACAGCATCTGTCCACATCATCATCTCTGTCTCCATGCCTGGCTTCACTGCCTCTCTGGGTAGAGTCACACTTTCTGCTCTTCTCACTTGATGGTCCCAGGGACCTCCATTCCTGGGCTGCAAAATCAATCACTCCCCATCTTTTGTCAA
>NW_006408803.1:2810616-2814061 GCF_000296735.1 Chrysochloris asiatica
CATCTTAACATTATTCCCCTCTTTTACCCTTTCAAACCATGCCTCAATCCCTGTATCCCAAAGCCTTGTTATTCCAAGGTTGTGCATACATAATTTATCTCTATCCCATTTAGCCCATGGGAACCTGCATAATTGTTCTCCAATCCACCTTGTTCTTCTTTTCCCCTCCCCCTTCTTGTGTAGTGCCAGCCCCCCACCCCATGCCCCCAAGCTTTCCAGTGTCTATTCCCTATCCTGTGCTCTATCTTCCCTCCCTTCCCGCCTCTCATTCCACAAATCCGGGTGATCAGCAATTACATATGTAGTTTTTTATTTTGTTTTGTTTTTTTCCCATTTTTGGTGTGTTCTTTTTCTGTCTTTTATAATAATGGTCTTATGCAGTATTTCTCCTTTTGTGACTGTCTAATTTCACTCAGCATTATGTCCTCAAGTTTCATCTGTGTTATGCAGTGGCTTGAAGCTTCGTTGTTGTTCTTCAAGGTAGAATAGTATTCCATTGTCTGTATATACCATAGTTTGTTTACCCATTCTTCAACTGACAGGCATTCTGGCTATCTCCATCTTTTTGCTATTGCAAATTGCCCTGCTATGAACATTGATGTGCATATATCTACTTGTGTTATGTCTCATACATATTTCTTGTGGGTAAATACCAAGTAGAGGAATTGCTGGATCATAAGGTATTTCTATTTCCAAACTTCTGAGAAATCGCCATATTGCTTTCCAGAGAGGTTGGACCATTTTGCAATCCCACCAGCTAGTCAGGAGCTTCCCAATCCCTCCACATCCCCACCAGCATTTATTGTCCTCTACTTTCTTTTTTTTTTTTTTTTTTTTTGATCTTTGCTGTTATTGCTGGTGTGAGATGATATCTCATTGTTGCTTTGATTTGCATCTCTCTGATGGCTAGTGATCATGAACATTTCTCATATGTTTGTTGGCTGCCTGGATCTCCTCTTTGGGGAAGTGTCTGTTCATGTCCTGTGCCCATTTTTTAATTGGGTTACTTGTCTTTTCCTTGTAGAGGTGTTGTAGTTTCCTATATATTTTAGAAATGAGTCCTTTATCAGATGTGTTGTTGCAAAATATTTTTTCCCATTCTGTGGGTTCCCCTTTTACTCTTTTGGTAAAGTCTTTTGATGTACATAAGTTTTTAATTTTTAGTATGTCCCAATCATCTGTTATGTCTACTTTTATTTGTGTACTTTTAAAAATGTTTGATAGTCTGTATATGCCCTAAATTAGCCCCTCACATGTGTTCCTATTTGTCGTTGAGGACTTTCATAAATTTGGGATTCACATTTAGATCTTTAATCCACGCTGAGTTTGTTTTTGTATAGGGAGTGAGAAAGGTCTTGTTTCAATCTTTTGCATATCACTTACCAGTTCTGCTAGCACCATCTGTTAAAGAGACTATCTACTCTCCATGCAATATACCTAGGTACTTTGTCAAAAATCAGTTGGCTGTGTGTATGAAATATTGAATAGGAGTGGTGATAGAGGGCATTCTTGTCTGGCATTCTTCACAGAAGGAAGACTTTCAGTTTCTCTCCATTAAGAGTGATGTAGGCTGATGGTTTTGTACGTATGCTCTTGATTATGTTGAGGAATTTCCCTTCAATTCCTACTTTGTTGAGTGTTTTTTTTTTTATCTGGAATGGATGTTGCATTTTGTCAAATGCTTTTTCTGCATCAATCAATATGATCATGTGGTTCTTTTCCTTTTTCTTATTTATATGGTGGATTACACTGATTGTTTTTGTAATGTTGAACCATCCTTGCATCCCTTTTATGAAACCCACTTGGTCATGATGAATTATTTTTTTTTGATGTGCTGTTGGATTCTGTTGGCTAGGATTTTGTTGAGAATTTTTGCATCTATGTTCATAAGGTATATTGGTCTATAGTTTTCTTTCTTAGTGATTTCCTTCCCTGGTTTTGGTATGAGGGTTATGCTTGCTTCATAAAATGTATTAGGGAGTTTTCCATCCTCTTCTATATTCTGGAATAATTTCAGTAGAACTGGTGACAATTCTTCCCTGAATGCTTAGTAGAACTCACCCATGAAGCCATCTGGGCCTGGACTTCTTTAGAAATGAGTTCCTTGTTTGATATGTCATTGAAAAGATTTTTCCCATTCTGTGGGTTCTCTTTTTACTCTTTTGGTGAAATCTTTTTATGCACATAAGTTTTTAATTTTTAATATGTCCCAATCATCTATTTTGCCTACTTTTATTTGTGAAATTTTCAAAATGTTTGGTAGTTTGTGTATTTCCTATATTTGGAGACCTCACATTTGTCCCTATTTTTTCTTTATGATCATCATAATTTTGGGATTCACATTTAGGTCTTTAATCCATGCTGAGTTTGTTTTTGTATAGGACGTGAAGTAAAGGTCTTATTTCAATATTTTGCATATTGCTTTCCAGTTCTGCCAGAAATCTGTTAAAGAGACTGTCTCCTCCCCATGCAATATACCTAAGCACTTCATCAAAAATCAGTTGGCTCTGTGTGGATGGGTTAATTTATTGATTCTTGATTCTGTTCCATTGATCAATGTATCTTTCATTGTACCAGTACCAGTCTGTTTTGACCACTGTAGCCATGTAATAAATTTTGAAATCGGGGAGTGAGAAGCCTCTAACCTTTTTCTTCTTCTTAAGCAGTGCTTTGCTTATCCTGGGTCTCTTTCCTTTCCATATAAAGTTAGTAATTGTCTTTTCCATCTCTTTGAAGAATGTTGTTGGAATCTGGATTGGGATTGCATTATTTGTGTAAATTGCTTTGGGCAGTACTGACATTTTCACGATGTTGAGTCTTCCTATACAGGAACATGGTATGTTCTTCCACTTCTGTAAGTCTCTTTTGGTTTCTTGTAGTGGTGTTTGTAATTTTCTTTGTATAAGTCCTTTGTTTCTCTGGTTACATTTATTCCTAATTATTTTATACATTGGGTGGATATTGTAAATGGTATTGCTTGCCTAGTGTCCTTTTCAGCACTGTCGTTGTTACTATAGAGGAATCCAACTGATTTTTGTATGTTGATCTTATAACCTGCCACTTTGATGAATCTGTCAATGAGGTCTAGTAGTTTTTTACTGAGTCTTTAAGGTTTTCTATGTATAGGATCATATCGTCTGCAAGTAGAGAGAATTTTACTTCTTTGCCAGTTTGGATATCTTTAATTTCTCTTTTATACCATATAGATAAATTGGCTAAAACTTCCAAAACGATATTGAATAGGAGTGGTGACAAAGGGCGTCCTTGTCTGGTTCCTATTCGCAGAGGGAAGGCTTTCAGTTTCTTTCCATTGAGAGTGATGTAGGCTATTGGTTTTGTATATATGCCCTTGATTATGTTGAGGAATTTCCATTCAATTTTTACTTTGTTGAGTTTTTATCAGGAATGGATGTTGGATTTTATCAAATGTCTTTTCTGCATCAAT
>NW_006408803.1:2814245-2821304 GCF_000296735.1 Chrysochloris asiatica
AGTTTTCTTTCTTAGTGATGTCCTTCCCTGGTTTTGGTATGAGGTTTATGCTTGCTTCATAAAAAGTATTAGGGAGTTTTCCATCCTCTTCTATATTCTGGAATAATTTGAGAAGATTTGGTGACAGTTCTTCCCTGAATGCATGGTAGAACTCACCCATGAAGCCATCTGGGCCTGGACTTCTTTTGGTTGGGAGTTTTTTGATGACCTGATCAATTTCTTCTTTTGCTATGGGTCTGTTCAATCTTTCTACACCCAGTAAGTTTAGGTAGGTTGTGTTTTTTAGAAATATATCCATCTCTTTTAAGTTTTGAGTTTGTTGGAGTACAAGTCTTCATAGTATTCTATTATTTTCCTTTTGATTTTGGTTGGTTCTGTTGTGACATCACCCATGTGGTTTCTAATGTGAGTTTTTTGTGTCTTCTCCCTTTTTTCTTTTGTTAGTTTTGCCAATGGTTTGTCAATTTTATTCATCTTTTCTAAGAACCAATTTCTTATTGTGGTGATTCTTTCTATAGTTTTTCAGTTTTCCATCTCATTTATTTCTGCTCTTTATTATTTCTTTTCTCATGGTGACTGTAGGTTCCGTCTGCTGGTCTGTTTCTAATTGTTGGAGATGCCGTGTTAATGTGTTAATTTTGGTTGTTTCCTCTTTTTGATGTTTGCATTTATTGCAATACATTGTCCTCTCAACACTGCTTTCACCGTTTCCCAAAGATTTTGATATGTTGTGTTTTTATAGGAACTTTGTGAATTCACATTTAATTTCTTCTTACCCAGTCACTTTTCAGCAGGTTGTTGTTCAGTTTCCATGTATTTGACTTTATTTCCTTGGGCTTCTTATTGTTTGTTTGGTCTGAAAAGACGCTTTTTAGTATTTTAATGTTTATAAATTTATGAAGGCTTAATTGTGACCTAAAACATGGTCAATTCTGGAAAATGTTCCTTGCTCACTGGATAAGAATGTATATTGTGCTGTTGTTGGGTTGAATACTCTATACACATCTACAAGGTTAAGTTGTTTGATTGTGTTTTTTAGTTCTTCTGTAACTTTGTTGAGTTTCTTTCTGGTTGTTCTGTCCCTTTTCAAAAGTGGTGTATTAAAATCTCCCATTATAATTGTAGATTTATCTATTTCTTTCTTCAGTTCTAATAAGGTTTGCTTCATGTATCTTGGTGCTCTTTCATTAGTAATGTATATATTTATTATGGTTATGTCTTCTTGCTCCATTGACCCTTTGATCATGAGATAGTGTCCTTTGTCTCTTATGCTGGTTTTTGTCTTAAATTTTACTTTATTGGAGATTAGTATCGCCACTCCTGCTTGTTTATTGTGGCAGGTAGCTTGGTATATTTTTTTTCCATCCTTTGACTTTTAATCTGTTTTTGTCTTTGTTTGTAAGGTGTGTCTCTTGCAGGCAACATATTGTAGGATCTTGTTTTCTTATCCATTCTGCCAAGCTCTGTCTCTTCACTGGTGCAATCATTCCATTGACATTCAATGTAATTTTCAGTAGGTATGAATGCCAACCAGGTCTATACCTAGGTTCAAAAGAGTCTATTGAACATTGATAGACTTAGCTCGCAGCTTCAATGCTGCTTTTCCCTCTCTTCCCCTTATCAGTGACCAGCATGGTCACTAGTCAGAGCACATGTCTACTCATGTATTCCCCTTTAGTTTTAGTCTTGGAAGGGGGTTTGCTCTGAGGGGACCCGACCACGTGCCATGATGTCTCCTGGGTGAACAAATGGCTTGTTCTTGTTATAGTTAATTGCACTGCCAGTTTTGTATTTTTCCTGTCAGTCTTTCATTCAAGAAGTATCTTCTGTTCTTCTAGCTGTTCCAGACTGTTCTTGTCCTTTCAAGTGGAGATTACCCTCTTCAGAAGATTCTGAATGGGGTTCATGATGCCAAGTATGGTCTTATGGAATGCAGAGGCACCGCAGGAAGCCATCTTCACTGGGCAAGTTGTAGCCCAATTTTAGGTATTCCAATCACTTATAGGCAGAAGATGGACTTACAAGTTTTCTTTGTTGATATTTCTGGCTATTCCTTTTTCTCCCTCTCAAGTATCTATTTTACAATGATATGCAAGGATCCAAAATTCAAAAGGCAGTCAAATATCTTAACCTTATTTGCGCCTTTTACCCATTCAAACCATGCCTTAATCCCTGTATACTAGAACCCTGTTGTGCATAAATAAATTTTTATATCATTGTAAAAGTGATAGTTGTGCCCACATCATTATTTACCTCTGTCCCACTTAGTCTATGCAAACCTGTTTAACTGTTCTTCCATCTGCTTTGTTCTTCCATTCCCCTCCCCCTTCTTGTGCATTGGCCTCCTCCTCAGAACCCAAACTATCCTGTGTCTATTCCCTACCCTGTGTTCCACCATCCCCTCCCTCCCATTAACATACCCCTACTTCCTGGTAACCAGCAAATAATTTTTTTCTTCTTCCCCTTTTAGTATGGGTTATTTTTCTTAGTCTTATACAGTAGTGGTCCTATGCAGCATTTCTCCTTTTGTAACTGACTAATTTCACTCAATATAATATCCTCAAGGTTCATCCATGTTCCTGGGATTCTGGAAGGTATTTCACTTTTATTTTAAATGTCAGCAAGGTTATCTATGGTAGGCAGGTTTCAGCTTAGCTTACAGAACAAGATAGACTAGGAAGAAGAGATACAAACTATGTCTGAATATTTAATTACTGAAAACCTTATGAATTGAAACACCAGAATAGCAGTAAAACACCAGCATATTGAATATTGAAACATGATGATAGCACCAGATTACTGACAGATATACTGCTGAAAAATGAGCCCATCAGAATGGAAGACACTGAAAGTATAACTGGGGAATGGTTGCCTTCTCAAAGTCGGATTTACGTTTAAGACAAGAATGGAATAAAGCTTTAGGACCTTCAGTTACAGATAAGGCATGACTCAAAATGAGGAGAAAGAGCTATAAACATCCATTAATAATTGGAACATGGAATGTAAGAAGTGTGAATCTAGGAAAATAGGATGTGGGCAAAAATTAAATAGAATGCATAAAGATTGATAGTCTAGGCATAAGTGAGCTGAAATGGCAAATATTAGCCTTTTTATATCTGAAAATCATATGGTTTACCATGCTGGGAATGATAATTGAAGAGGAATGGCATTGTACTCATCATCAAAAACAAAAGAAAACAGCCAATTATTTCAAGATCAATGTTGAAGTACAGTGCTGTGCAATAACATAATATCCATATATCTACATGGAAGACCAGTTAACACAACTATCATTCTACCACCTTCCTCTAAAGCAAGTGATGATAAAATTGAAGAATTCTACCAAATCCTTCACTCAGAAATTAATCAAACATGATATCAAGATGTATTGATAATTATTGGTGATTGGAATGCAAAGGTTGGAAACAAAGAGGAATGATAAGTAGTTGTAAAATATGAGCTTGGTTATAGAAACAATGCTGGTTCTTGAATGATAGGATTTTATAAGACCATGAATCCTTCATTGCAAATACCTTTTTTAAACAACACAAAAGATACCTATACAAATGGACCTGACTAGATGAAATATACAGATATCATCCGTGGTAAGAGATGGTGGAAAAGCTCCATATCAGCAGCCAAAACAAGACCTGGGTCAGACTGAGAAACAGACCTTCATTGCTCATGTACATATGTATATACATATGCTTATGTATATATATATATATATATATATATATATAACCTTGAACATACTCCACCTGAATTTAGATGTCATCTCAAGAACAAATTTAATGAATTAGACACTAATAACCAAACACCAGAATTGCTGTGGGATGACATCAGGAACATCATATAAGAAGAAAGCAAAAGGTCATTAAGAAACAAGAAAGAAGAAAACGACCAAAGTGGATGTCAAACGAAACATGGAAAATTGCTCTCCAGTGTTGTTAGGTGCCATGAGTCACTTTGAATAATAGCAACTGTATGCAAAACAAAATGAAATACTACTTGGCCCTGTGCCAACTCATATTTGTTGCTATGCTTAAGCCCATTGCTGATGCCACTGTGACAATTCATCTCATTGGGTCCTTCCTCTTTTTTTTTTTGACCCTTTACTTTACCAATCATGATGTTCTTCTCCAGGGACTGGTCCATCGTGATAATATGCCCTAAGTATGAGAGACGAAGTATGGCCATTTTAGAAAAAATATCAGTTTGAGGACTAAGATGTAATTGACCCAAACCATGGTATTTTTAATAGCATCATATGCATGTGAACATTGGACGATGAATAAAGATCTTTGAAGAATTTGTGCATTTAAGTTTTGGTGTTGGAGGAGAATTTTGGGGGTACCATGGTTTGACAGAAGAACAAACAAGTCTGTGTTGAATAAAGAACAGCCAGAATGTTCCTTAAAAGCTAGGATGACCAGTCTTCATCTATTATACTTTGGACATATTATCATTAGGGCCCAGTCACTTGAGAAGGCCATCCATTCTTGATAAAGTGAAGGGTCAGCAGAAAAGAGGAGGACCTCCAATGAGATTTATTGGCAGAATGGCAGCAGCAGTTGGCTCAATGCTGTAACAATGAATGTGAGATTGGCACAGGACAGGACAGTGTTTCATTCTGTTGTGCATAAGTTCACAATGAGTTGGTACTAAATTAAAGAAACCAAATAGCAACTACAATAATCTGCTCAAACACATTAAAAATGGTTGGAGCCACTTCTGTTCAACTCTCTTTTGAAAAAGCACTTGATCCAGTTATTTATTCTTTTATCTGAACCTCAGAGTTTCTGGACCCTCCTCTGAATCTGTGTCATCAAGTTTTTAGTATCCTTGTGGTAGAAGGTCTGCACAGCCTTTCTGCCTAGCCCGCCATCTTCACATTGCATCCTGATTGCACATTTAATCAATTTCAGAATGAAGAAGCTGTTAGAATTCTTCAGTTTCATCACTGGCTTTAGTGGTTGGTGCCTAAATTTGAGTAATAGTGATATAAATCATTTTACTTGTGGTTGTATGCATATTATCTTATCACAGAAAACAATGTACTTCAAGAGAGTAATTAGCATGCTCTTTTTGATGATGAATGTGATGGCATTCCTCTTCAATTTTACATTACCACCATAGTAAACTATTTGATTGTCTGATTGAAAATGGCCAGTACCTGTCCATTTTGGCTCTCTAATGCCTAAGATAAAGACAATCATTTTTGAGGATTTCTAATTTTCCTGTCGGAATCCTGTTGTGGTGCTGCAAACTAATGCACTGGACTTCAAGGTCAGACTGAACCTCAAAGTTATTAGATCAAGCTCACCAGCTGCTCCTTGGAAACCCTGTATAAGTTCACTATGAGTAGAAACTGACTCAACAGCGCTTAACAACAACAATATTCCTAGTTTTTTGCTTTGTACATTTTATGTTCTTATTATTAATATGTATTTTCAGCTGTATATTTTCATTTTGACATGTGTCCCATAAACAAATGAAGGTCCCCAAAACTTTGCTTGATCCACATTATTAAGATCAAGACTAATTTGAGGAGGATTCCAGTTGTATTTTGTGTGCCTTCCAAACTCAGGGGCTCATCTTTGGCTCTATGTCAGATGGTGTTCTGCTGCTTTTAATTAGATTTTCAGTGGTTAACCATTCAGAAGTGTTCTGCCTCTCCTTCTTCCTAGTCTTTCTTAGTCTGGAAGCTACACTTAAACTTATGCACAAGGGATAACCCTGCTACAATTTTAAAAAGTAAGGCATACCTCAAAGCCTCACAGTAGCATGCAAACCAGCACAAATTGCTATACAAGTGGTGTACTAAAACATTGTGGATATTGAAATAGTAATGAGAATATATTGAGACAACTTTATTCTAATGAAATTACACATTTAGATAAAATTTAAGAAGCTTCTCCCAAAAAAGAATACCAACTAACAAACAAATATACCAAAATTTACAAAAGAAGAACTGAAACAAAGAAATCAATATCCTATTTCTATTAAAAAGTCCTGGTGTGGGACTGTAGTATAAGCACTGGACTGTAAGGTCTGTTTGAACCACAAGGTTGATGGTTCAAACTTAACGAGTCACTCCTGGGAAACCCTGTGAAGATTTGCTATGAATTGAAACTGACTCAATAGTACTTACCAAAAACAGTATCTTTTAAGGGAGTCCTTGTTAGACACTGTAGGATAATTATTAGACAACAAGGTTGGTTTGAACCTCAATGTGGTAGTTCAAACTCACCAGCCACTCCTCAGAAATCCTATATAAGGTCACTATGAGTTGGCAACAACTCTACGGCACTTAACAATGACAATATCTATTACAAAGACTTAATGTGGCACTGTAAGATAAACACTAGATTGCTACCCACAAGATTAGTGATTCAAACGTGCCAGTCAGAAATCCTTTATAGGGCTTCTATGAATCTGAAACTACTGGACAGCACTCAACAACAACCACAACAACATAAATTAAATTATTTAAATTTCTAATTAACAACCTTCTTTCATGAAAAAACTTCAGTTTAATAATGAATACTACAGATTAATTAAGGATGAAGTAACAATCAATATATGAATTAGTCCAGAGAAAAGAAACCATTCTGTGTCCTCTTGATCTATGTATAGGTTCCTTATGAGAACAATCAGGTGATCCAGAATACTGCTTCTCTGCAATATTATCTATAGCTTGTAATAATCAACTCAGTCAAAAGTCTTTGTATAGTCAATAAAGAACTGGTATGCTCATGTCTCATATTCTCTACTTTCATCCAAGATCCATCGGATCTCAGCAAATATATCCCTTTCTCCACATCTGCATGTGAATTGAGCATGAACCTCTGGCAACATCCTATCAAAGCATTGTTGCAACTATTTGTGAATTATCCTTATAAAATTTTACTTGGTACAAAAATCAGTTGGATTTCTCTATACCAAAAATGACAGCATTGAAAAGGACATTAGGAAAGCAATACCATTTACAATAGCCACCCAAAGGATGAAATATCTAGGAATAAATGCAACCAGAGAAAAAAAGGACTTATACAA
>NW_006408803.1:2822191-2823606 GCF_000296735.1 Chrysochloris asiatica
GTAGAGGACAATAAATGCTGGTGGGGATGTGGAGAGACTGGGACACTCCTGCATTGCTGGTGGGACTGCAAAACGGTCCAACCTCTCTGGAATGCAATATGGCATTTCCTCAAAAGGTTGAAAATAGAAATACCTTATGATCCAGCATTTCCTCTACTTGGTATTTACCCACATGAAAAACAAGCCACAATCTGAAAAGATATGTGCACACCAATATTCATAGCAGCACTATTTACAATAGCAAAAAGATGGAGGCAACCAAAGTGCCCATCAACTGAAGAATGGATAAACAAACTGTGGTACATAAACACAATGGAATACTATGCTACCTTGAAGAACAACAAGGAAGCCACAAGCCACCACATAACATGGATGAACATTGAGGGCATTATGTTGAGTGAAATTAGTCAGTCACAAAAAGAGAAATGCTGCATAGGACCACTACTGTAAAAGAATAAGGGAAAGAACCCATACTAAAGGGGGATGGGGGGACTCTGTTGATTATTGGGATGTTGGGGGTGGGTGAGGGGAGGGAGGGGAAGGTGCAGCATGGGGCAGGGATCAGACACAGGATAGTTTGGGTGCTGGGGAGGGGGCAATATACAAGTAGGGAGAGGGAAATGGAAGAACAAAGCAGATGGAAGAACAATTAGGTCTCAATGGGCTAAGTGGGAGAGAGGTAAATAATGATATATGCACAACCTGGGAACAACAGGGTTCTGGGATACAGAGATTGAGCCACGGTTGGAATGGGGAAAGGGGGGAATAATGTTAAGATGCTTGGCTGTCTTTTGAATCTTGGTTTTCCTTGCATTATGTTATAAAATAGACATGGGTGGGGGAGAGAAATGAATAGCGAAAAGCATCACCATAGAAATCTTGTAAGTCCGTTTTCTTCCTATAACTGATTAGAATATCTAAAATGGGGCTACAGCGCGCCCAGTGAAGGAGACTTCCTGTGGAGCCTCTGCAATACATAAGACTATAGGTAGAAGCTGAACCACATCCAGATCTCCAGAGATGGGAAATTCCCACTTGAAAGGACAAGAAGACCAGCTTGGAGTGGCTAAAAGAACAGAAGATACTTCTTGAAAGAAAGACCTACAGGAAAAATATAAAACAACTGTTACTACAAGAACAAGCAACTTGCTTGCCCATGAAACATCAAGACAAGTGGTCGGGTCCCCTCAGAGCAAACCCCTTTCTTTCAATGCGAAGACACATTCTGATTGGTGACCATGCTCAATACCAATAAGGGGAAGTGAGGGAAAAACAGCAATGAAGCGGTGAGCTAAGCCCTACAATGTTCAATAGACTTCTGTGAACCTGGGTGAAAACCTGGTTAGCCAGCAGTGTGGCAAGACCTGGGGATTCTTGGGCCCAGAGTCAGTGACATAGCCACAGAGGACTAGAGT
>NW_006408803.1:2823710-2832143 GCF_000296735.1 Chrysochloris asiatica
AAAGAGGGAACAAGTTCTTACAGCAAGAATCATTCCCACCCCCTCCACACACAGAGTAGACAGGGATGGGCAACTTGGACATTGGCTATTCAAAATGGGGGAGGGTGGGGAGAAGGGCTATAAAGGCAAGTAGTGACTGGCTTACAAGCTTTCAAGAGGGAACCTAGATCCAGAGGGCCTGGAGGAAGGTAGAATCTCCAGTGAGTAGTGTTCAATCTGTCTAGGTGGGGCTGATGAAATGAAATGCAGATGGGTCTCTTGTGATGCAATAGTGAATAATTGTTATCAGGACTGATTGTGTGGGTTGAAAATGTAAAGGTCAACATTTTATAGCAAGGAGGGGAGTGATTAACTTTTCAATCTAGAAGTGGAGGTCCCTAGGACCACCAAGGGAAAAGAGTAGAGAGCGGGATCCTACCCAGAGAAGCAGTGAAGCCAGAAATGGAGGTAGAGATGATGACGTGGAGTGATGGAGCAGCTGGAGACTTTAGATCCAGAGAGGGAGAGCGACTGTGTGCTGAAGACCTGAGGGTACGGGGGGAGGATTTCAGGGTATACCCTTTGGTTGGTTGATGATGCATGGAGGGGACTGTAACCATGGCAATCAGACAATATACGATAGAATGAATGTAAAATTAATGTTCTCCCATGTAAACTATCACATAATAAAACATTTAAGAAAAAAAAATTATTTGCATGTGATATTAATTCTATTGTACAAATTTTCCACGTTCCGTTGGGTCATATTTCTTTGGAATGGGCACAAATAAGAATCTTTTCCAATCAGATGACCAGGCAGCTCTTTTTCAAAATTTCTTGGCATAGATGAGAAGTGCCTCCAGTATTGAATCACTTTTTTGAAATATTTCAATTTGTTGTTGCTGTTCTTAGGTGCCATCGAGTCAGTACCGACATATAGCACCTTATGCACAGCAGAACAAAATGCTGACCGATGCTGGGTCAACCTCACTGTCCATCAATGCTGACACTTGGCCAATGCATCTTTTGGGGGGTCTTCCTCTTTTTCTCTGACCCTCCACCTTATCAAACATGATATCCTTCTCCAGCGACTGCTCCCTTCAGAACATATGTACAAAGTATGAGAGATGAAGTTTGGCCATCTTGGCCTCAAAGGAGCACTTTGTCTGAACTTCTTCCTTTGGCAGGCCATGAAACTTTCAATATTCTCCTCCAACACCATAACTCAAAGGCATCAATTCTTCAATGGTCTTCCTTATTCACAGTCCAGGTTTCACATGCATATGAGGTAATTGAAAATACCATGGCTTGGGTCAGGAGCACCATAGTCCTCAAGCTGACGTCTTTTCTCTTCAACACTTTAAAAAGTTCTTGTGCAGCAGATTTGCCTAATGCAATACATCATTTGATCTCTTGACTGCTGCTTCCATGAGTGTTGATAGTTGATCCAAGAAGAATGAAGTCCTTGACAACTTCAATCTTTTCTCCATTGATAAGAATGTTATTTATTGGTCCAGTGGTGAGGATTTTTGTTTTCTTTACATTGAGATGTAATCCATACCAAAGTCTGTGCTCTTTGATCTTCATCAGTAAATGTTTTAAGTCCTCTTCACTTTCAGCAAGTAAGGTTGTATTATCTGCATATCGCAGATTGCTAAAGAATTTTCCTCCAATCCTGATACCACATTTTTTTCATAGAACTCAGCTTCTCAAATTATTTTCTCAGCATACAGGTTGAATAACTATGATGAAAGAATACAACCTTGTTGCACACCTTTCTTAATTTTAAAACATTCAGTGTTCTCATGTTCTGTCCAAACAACTGTCTCTTGCTCCACAATAGATTCCTCATGAGCACAACTAAGTGTTCCGGAATACTCTTACTTTTAAATGTTGTCCATAGCTTGTCATTATTCACACAATCCAAAGCCTTTGCATAGTCAATAAAGCACAGGTAAACATCTTTCTAATATTTTCTGCTTTCAGCCAAGATCCATCGGACATCAGCAATGATATTCCTCGTTCCACAGCCTCTTCTGAATCCGGCTTTGGAAGTTCTCTGTCAAAGTATGATTGTAGCCATTTCTGTATTACATTTAGCAAAACTTGACTCACATGGGATCTCAAAGAGATTGTCCAATGATTTCCACATTCTGTTGGGTCACCTCTCTTTGGAATGGGCACAAATATGGATCTCTTCCAATTAGTCGGCCAGATACTTGTCTAATTGTTGATTCTAGGAATTTTGTGAATTCACATTTTATTTCTTCTACTACACAGTCACCTTTCAGCAGGGTATTATTCAATTTCCATGCATTTGACTCTATTTCCTTGGTCTTCCTATTGTGGATTTCCAATTTGATAGCTTTGTGGTCTGAGAAGATGCTTTGTAATATTTTGATATTTGTAAATTTATGGAGGTTTGTTTTGTGGCCTAACACATGGTCTATTCTGGAGAATGTTTCATGTACACTGGAAAAGCATGTGTATTGTGTTGTTGTTGGGTTGAATGCTCTGTATACATCTATGAAGTCCAGTTGGGTGATTGTGTTGTTTAGCTGCTCTGCATCTTTGTCAAGTGTCATTCTGGTTGTTCAATCTGCTTTTGAAAGTGGTATATTAAAATCACCAACTATTATTAAAGATTTGTATATTTCTTTCTTCAAATCTATTAGAGATTGCTTTATATATTTTGGAGCTCTTTCATTGGGAACATAGATATCTATTATGTTTATGTGGTCTTGTTCAATTGTCATTTTAATGATGAAATAATGTCCATCTTTATCTATTATGCTGGTTTTTGCCTTAAAGTTTACTTTATCAGAGATTAATATTGCCACTCCTGCTCGATTTTCATTGGAATTAGCTTGGTGTACATTTTTCCATCCTTTGATTTTTAGTTTTTTTTTTTTTTTTGTCTCGTGTGTAATGTATGTCTCTTGCAGGCAGCATATTGAAGGATCTTGTTTTCTTATCCATCCTTCCACTCTCTGTCTCTTAACTGGTACATTTAATCTGTTTATATTCAGTGTAATTATCAATAGGTATGTTATTCTGAAAGCTATACCACTGGTATTTTAAATTCTAGCAGGGTCACCCATGGTGGAAAGGTTTCAGATGAGCTTCAAAATAGAGACAGACTATGAAGAAAAAATTATGAACTACTGAATCTTTAGTCACTGAAAACCTTATGAATAGCAAAGAAACACTATCAGATATAGTGCCGGGAAATGAACCCCTCAGGTTGGAAGGCACTCAAAATGTGACTGGGGAAGAGCTGCCTCCTCAAAGTAGAGTTGACTGTGATAACACGAATTGAGTAAAACCTGTGGGAGAAAAGCCTGCAGGACCTTCATTTGCTGATGGGGCCCAACTCAAAATGAAAAGAAACATCTGTAAACAACCATTGAAAATCAGAACATGGAATGTATGAAGTATGAATCTGGGAAAATTAGAAGTTGTCAAAAATGAAATGGAACATATACACATTGATATCTTAGGCATTAGTGAGCTGAAATGGACTGGTATTGGCCATTTTTAATTTGACAACTACATGGTATACTATGCTGGGAATGACAAATTGAAGAGGAATGGTGTTGCATTCATTGTCAAAAAGAACATATCCAGATCAGTCATGAGGTACAACACTGTCTGTTATAGGATAATATCAATTTGCCTATAAAGAAGCCCAGTTAATGCTACTATTATTCAAATTTATGCACCAACCATTAAAGTCAGAGAGGATGAAATAGAAGAATTCTACCAACTTTGTCAAACTGAAATTGATCAAACATGCAGTCAAGATGTATTGATTATTATTGGTGACTGAAATGCAAAGGTTGGGAGCAAAGAGAAAGCATCAGTAGTTGGAAAATATGGCCTTGGTGATAGAAATGATGCTGCAGAATGCATAATAGAATTCTACAAAATCAATCATTTGTTCATTTCAAATACCTTCTTTAAACAGCATAAGAGACGACTATATACATGGACCTCACCACATGGAATACATAGAAATCAAATTGACTACATCTGTAGAAAGTGATGATGGAAAACCTCCATATCACCAGTGAAAACAAGACCAGGGGCAAACTGTGGAACAGACCATCAATTACTCATATGCATATTCAAACTGAAGCTGAAGAAAATGAAAACAAGTTCATGGGAGTCAAAATATGACCTTGAATATATCCCACCTGAATTTACAGTTCATCTGAAGAACGGATTTAATACATTAAACACTAAAGACCCAAGACCAGAAGAGTTGTGCAGTGACATCAAGAATATCATATATGAAGAAAGCAAAAATTCATTGAGAAGACAAGAAAGAAGAAAAAGATCAAAGTGAATGTCAGAAGAGACACTGAAACTTCCTCTCCAGCATAGAAATGCTAAAGCAAATGGAAGAACTGAGGAGGTCCAAGAGCTGAACAGAAAATTTCAAAGATTAGCTCGAGAAGATAAAGCCAAGTATTACAAGAAAATGTGCAAAGATCTGGAATCAGAAAACCAAAAAGGAAGAACACACTCAGCATTTCTCAAGCTAGGGGAACCAAAGAAAAATTTAAGCCTTGACTTTCGTTATTGAAAGATTCTCTGGGCAAAATATTGAATGATGCAGAAAGTATCAAGAGAAGATAGAAGAAATGTACAGAGTCACTGTAGCAAAAGGAAATGGTTAATGTTCAGCCGTTTCGAGAGGTAGCATATGATCAAGAGCCAATGATACTGAATGAGGAAGTCCAAGGTGCATTGAAAGAATTGGCAAAGAACAAGGCACCAGGAATTGATGGAATAAAAATTGAAAAATTTCAAGAAAGTGAGGCGGCACAGGAGGCACTCACTCATCTCTGCCAAGAAATTTGGAAGACAGTATCTGGCCAACTAATTGGAAGAGATCCATATTTTTACCCATTCCAAAGAGAGGTGACACAACAGAATGTGGAAATCATCGGACAATCTCTTTGATATCCCTTGTGAGTAAAGTTTTGCTAAAGGTAATATAGAAGCGGCTACAATCATTCATTGACAGAGAACTTCGAGGTTCAAGTTGGATTCAGAAGAGGCTGTGGAACGAAGGATAGCACTGCTGATGTCCAATGCATCTTAGCTGAAAGCACAGAATATCAGAAAGATGTTTACCTGTGCTTTATTGACTATGCAAAATCTTTCGATTGTGTGGATCATGACAAGCTATGGACAACATTGTAAAGTATGAGTATTCCAGAACACTTAATTGTGTTCATGAGGAATCTGTACCTGGATCAACAGGCAGTTGTTGGAACAGAACATAGGAACACTGAATGTTTTAAAATTAAGAAAGGTGTGTGACAAGTTTGTATTCTTTCATCATACTTATTCAACCTGTATGCTGAGCAAATCATCGAGAAGCTGGGTTCTATAAAGAAAAACGTGGTATCAGAATTGGAGGAAGACTCATTGACAAGCTGCAATATGCAGATGATACAACCTTGCTTGCTGAAAGTGAAGAGGACTTAAAACATTTACTGATGAAGATCAAAGAGCACAGCCTTCAGTATGGATTACATCTCAATGTCAAGAACACAAACATCCTCACCACTGGACCAATGAACAACATTCTTATCAACGGAGAAATGATTGAAGTTGTCAAGGACTTCATTCTTCTTGGATCAACTATCAACACTCACAGAAGCAGCAGTCAAGAGATCAAATGATATATTGCATTAGGCAAATATGCTGCACAAGAACTTTTTAAAGTGTTGAAGAGCAAAGATATCAGTTTGAGGACTAAAGTGGGCCTGACTCAAACCATGGAATTTTCAGTAACCTCATATGCATGCAAAAGCTGGACAGTGAATAAGGAAGACCACTGAAGAATTGATGCCTTTGAGTTATGGTGTTGGAGGAGAATACTGAAAGTGCCATAGTCTGTCAAAAGAACTAATAGATCTGTTTTAGAAGAAGTTCAGCCAGAGTGCTCCTTAGAGGCCAAGATGGCCAAACTTCATCTCTCATACTTAAAACATATTGTCAGGAGGGACCAGTCGCTGGAGAAGGATATCATGTTTGGTAAGGTGGAGGGTCAGAGAAAAAGAGGAAGACCACAAATAAGATGGATTGGCCAAGTGGCAACATCGATGGACTCAAGCATGGCATCAGTCGTGAGGTTGGCCCAGGATCGAGCTATGTTTCATTCTGCTATGCATATGGTCGCTATGGGTCAGTACTGACTTGGTGGCACCTAACAACAACAACAATAACAACAATGGATTAATTGCTGTCATTATGTTTGGGTTGTTGTTGTTGTTGTTGGTTTTTTTTTTTTTTTTTTTTTTTTGATACTTCTGGTTTCTTTGTTCCACATGTCTTCCTGTGCTCAGTTCTTTGTGTTCGTTCTTGTGAGTTTACTCATAGTTTTAATGTTTCCATGTTCTTCTTGGATTTTCTTTTTCTTGGTATGTTGTGAAGTATTAATATTCTTTGAGATTACTTTATATTCCATTAACTTTTCTCTCCATTTGAAACAGTCTATTTTATCCTGTAATCAACCTGACCTTTTCACCACCTGGGTCTCTGTTCCTATGTGTTTATTACCTTCTTTTACATTGTAATTGTTTTGATCATAGATTGACCTTCCAGATCCTCTGAATTTGTTATTATAATTTTGTTCTATTTTCTACTCTTCCATGTGTCAGTTGAGTTCTGGGTGTTGCTGTCACATATGTCAATCTCTGCTTGTTGTCTATTCTTGTTGGTTCTCAGTCCACAGAACTCCATTTAGAATGTTTTTTAACACAGGGTTGTCTTTGGAATAAATCCATTAGCTTCTGTTCATCCTGGAATATATTGATTACCCCCATCATATTTGATTGACAGCTTTGTAGGGTAGAGACTTCTTGGTTGGCATTTTTTTTTTTTTTCTTTCAGGGTTTTATATATTTCTCCCCATTGACTTCTTACTTGCATTGTTTCTGCTAAAATATCCAAGCATAATCTGACTTAGCCAGGATGGCTAAGCTTCGTCTCTCCTACTTTGGACATGTAGTCCGGAGGAAACAATCGTTGGAGAAGGATGTCATGCTGGGTAGGGTGGAGGGTCAGAGAAAAAGAGGAAGACCTCCAACGAGATGGATCGGCCAGGTGGCATCATTGATGGACTCGGGGGTGGCAGCGGTGGTGAGGTTGGCCCAGGATCGAACATTGTTTCGTTCTGCTGTGCATGGAGTCGCTATGAGTCGGTTCCGACTCGATGGCACCTGACAACAACAACAACAACAACAATCTGACTTACTTGCCTTTGTATGTATCACTTCTCTTTTCCCTAGCTGCTTGTAGGATTTTCTGCTTATCTTTGATTTCAGAGAGCTTGATTATGATATGTATTGTTGATTTTCTTTTGTGGTCTTTTCTTCCTGAGGTTTGCTGAGTTTCTTGAATGCTCATCTTTTCACTTTTCAGGATGTTAGGGAAATTTTCTTCCAGGAGTTCTTCAACTATCTCTTCTGTGGACTTGTGTGATTTTTCCTGTTCCACAATGCCAATAATTCTTAAGTTATTCCTCTTCATGTTGTCCAACATGAATCTTATACCATCTTCAGATTTTTTTTTTATCCTTTTTTCTGCTTGTTCTTCTATCTTAGTACTCTTGAGAGATTTGTCTTCCAGCTCACTAGTTCTGGTTTCTATCTCTTCTAATCTACCCCTTTGCCCTTTCAGTGCATTATCCATTTCTGGTATTCTATTATTAATCATTTGGACCTCTTTTAAAAAAAAAATATTTTTTTGAATTATGTAATAGTTTACATGGGAGAACATTTTACATTCATCCTATCATATTTCATTTCATTGCCATGGTTACAATCTCCTCCATGCCATCAACCAACCAAAGAGTATACCCTGCAAGTCTGCCCCCCACAACCCCCCTCGGTCTTCAACACACAGTCCCTCTCCCTCTCTGGATCTAAAGTCTCTAACTGTTCCCTCGCTCCATGTCTTCATCTCTGCCTTCATCTCAGGTGTCACTGCTTCTTTGGGTAGAGTCCTGCTCTCCGCTCTTCTCCCTTGATATCCCAGGGACCTCTGCTCCTGGACTGCAAAGTCCACTCCCCTCCTTTTGCTACAAAATACCTACCTTTACATTTCCAAACCTCACAGTAAATCCTAATAACAGTTATTCACTATTGTATCAAAAGAAACCCATCTGCATTTTATTTCATCAGCCCCGCCTAGACAGATTGGATACTACTCACTGGAGATTCTACCTTCCTCCAGGCCCTCTGGATCTAGGTTCCCTCTTTAAAGCTTATAAGCCAGTCACTTCTTGCCTTTATAGCCCCTCCCTCCACCCCCATTTTGGGTAGTCAATGTCTGAGTTGCCCATCCCTGTCTACTCTGTGTGTGGAGGGGTTGGGAATGATTCTTGCTATAAGGAATTTTTCCCCTCTTTTGAGCTACTGCTTCCATAGGTGTAGG
>NW_006408803.1:2832589-2844914 GCF_000296735.1 Chrysochloris asiatica
GACCACTTGCCTTGATGTTTCCTGGGCAAGCAAGTTGCTTGTTCTTGTAGTAACAATAGGTCTGCCTATGTTATCATTTGGACCTCTATTTTTACGTTTTGAATTGTTTCCAATGCTGTATCTATCTTATTTGACTGTTCCTTTAGCACTTTCTTATCTTCTTTATTTTTCTCAATTCCTTTGTAAAGTGTTTTGATACATTTATAATCATTTTTCTGAATTCCTTCTCAGGAATTTCCAAAGCCTGCCCTCCTTCAAGTATGCAGAGTAGGTATATCTCAACTCATGTGTCTCAGTCACTTTAACTTGTTTCTTGACATGTGCTGATATGGTAATTTGTTTCTGATTCTTGGCCATATTCAGTAGTTAGCTGTGGCCTTAATATTTAAGGGTGTTTTGGTATTTTTTTTATGCTTTCTGATTACCTTCAGGTAGATGTGATCAGGAGCTGGGCTTCCGTTTTCACTATTTTATTACTCGACTTAAGGTAATTGTCACATGTGTTGGCTACCTACCTGGTATATGGCAGCTGGTATTGGTTCTTGCCTGGGTTTTGGGATTTTATAGGGTGTGATTGTAGCTTGAGTATAAGACAAAAATTTCTGTTTCTTCTTGGGTAATAAAAGGAGAGAAAGAGCCCTCTAAATGTAAAGAAAGGCCCAAAAAACAAAATAGCAACAGCAAAAAAGAGAGTTTATATACTGTAGTTTATAATATCAGAAAAGAGAGAATAAGAAAAAAGAAAAAAATCTGTAGCCTAATATGAGTATCACTTTAATATCCTCTTTCAGCTTCTTGCCTTCAAGGCTGCCTGAGTAGTTTCAAGGTGCCACTGTTGGTGGTTATTATGTCACTCATGATTTAAGTTTTGGCTTGTTTTGTTTTTAGTCCTTGTCTTTCCTGCTCCACAACTCCTGTTCTTTTTCCTAGTGATAAACAGTTTAGGGCTGGCTGTGACCATTTTGTGCTGCTGTTTGGTTTTATGTGGAAACGGTTCCTTTAAATTTTAGGAGATCTGTGCACAGGTGTAATAAAACCCTCTGGGGTAGGGTAGGGTGTCTGCTCACTCAGGCACCTCTTATACTCACCAGAATGGAGGTATGCAGACAGCGAGAGCCCAATGAACAACAACAAAAAAAGAATGTCCACACCTTTATCTCTGAGGTTCCATAAGACATCAGTCCATGGCTGGTCAGATCCTTCCCGAATTAATCTTGCCCAAGATGGCTGCTCTGGGACCTGCTGATCCTGGAGGATTCGAAAGCATGATATTTCTTGCTTCCACTACAAGTTCCACTGGCTGTAAGCTTTCAAACTTTAAAAATATTCCTATATATGTGGGTCAGAGTTCTGGAACTGTCCCTTGAAACTGCTTCATCTGGTATTCTGTGTTATTGCTGATGGAGATCCTCCTGTACTTCTAACGTATCTACCATCAAGTCCTGCCTCCCCAGATGTATTTTTTCTTAAGACTAATCCTTCCTCTTTGGTTCCAACATTTACATTCCAATCTACAATAAATCCAAGATTTATTATCCATAAATCTTGATGGCATGTTGAATCAATTTCAGACAGAAGAAGTTGGCTGTTTTTGTTAAGTGTCATTGAATCTGTTCCAACTCATGCTACTGTTGTTGTTATGTGACATCAAGTAACTACCAACTCATAGTGACCCTATGCACAACAGAACAAAACACTGCCTGGTCCTGGGTTTACCTCATTATTATTGTGTGCTTGAGCTCATCATTTCTGCCACTGAGCCAATCCAATTCACTGGATATCAATCTCTTTTTCCTGGACCTCCACTTTACCAAATATGATATCCTTTTCCAGTGCTGGTTGTTCCTGACATCATGCCTTTCTGGCTTCCAAAGAACACTCTGGCTGTACTTCTAACATAGATCAGTTTGTTCTTTTGGCAGCCCATGATACTCTCAATATTCTCCTCCATCCCCATAACTCAAATACAGCAATTCTTCTATGGTTTTCCTTATTCACTTTCTAACTTTCACATGTATATGAGCTTATTGAAAATACCTTGGTTTGGGTCAAGTGCACATTAGACATCAAACTGACATCTTTGCTCTTCAACACTTTAAAGATGTTTTGTGCAGAAGATTTGCCTAATGCAACATGTCCTTTGATTTTTTTGACTGCTGTATCTATGATCTAAATAAAATGAAGACTGTGACAACTTTAATCTTTTCTCCATTTATGTGGATATTGTTTATTGGTCCAGTTGTGAGGTTATTTGTTTTCTTTACATTGAGATGCAACCCATACTGATCTTTATCAGTAAGTCTTTTAAGTCCTCTTCACTTTCAGTAAGTAAGGTTGTATCATCTGCATATCACGGGTTGTTAAGGAGACTTCCTCCAATCCTGATACCACATTTTTCTTCATATAACCCAGCTTCTCAAATTATTTGCTCAGTATACAGGTTGAATTAGTATAGTGAAAGACTACAATTCAGTCTCACACCTTTCCTAATTTTAAACAATTCAGTGTTCCCTTGTTCTGTTTGAACATTTGCCTCTTATTTGATGTACAGGTTCTCATTAGCACAATTAAGTTTTCAGAATATTCATACTTCACAACGTTGTCCATAGCTTGTCATGATCCACATATTTGAAACCCTTTGAGTAGTCAATGAAACTGAGGTAACATCTTTCTGGATCTCTGTCAAGATCCATCTGACATCAGCAATGATATCCCTTGTCCCATATCTTCTTCTAAAACCACTTGAACCTCTTAAAGGACTGCCAATGTTTGGTTGCAGCCATTTCTATATTGCCTTTAGTAAAACTTACTTGTATGGGATATCAATCATATTATCTGATGATTTCTGCATTTTGTTGGGTCACCTCTCTTTGAAATGGGCACAAACACAGATTTCTTCTATATGTATAGAGTTTCCAAGGAGTGACTGGTGAGCTTGAACCACTAACCTTTTGATTCAAATCAAGTTTGCATTCCAGTGCATTAACCCACAGTGCCAGACCAGACTCGGAAGAAGTTGGTAGAATTCTTTAATTTCATCTTCACTGGCTAAAGCAGTTGGTGCATAAATTTGAATAATTATGGTATTAAGTGGTTTTCCTTGTAAGCATATGGATATTATCCTATCATGTGTGTGTGTGTGTGTGTGTGTGTGTTTAGTGCCATTTAGTAAGTTCCAACTCATAGCGACCCTGTATAGGGTCAGCTGGTGAGTTTGAACTGGCGACCTTGTGGTTCAAACCAACCTTGCAATCTAGTTATTTATCCCATATCACCACACCGGGATTCCTAGCCTATCACAGCATTATACTTCAGGATAGATCTTGAAATGGTCTTTTTGATGATGAATGCAACATCATTCGTCTTCAGTTTGTTATTTGTTTTATAGCATACAATGTAATTGTCAGATTCAAAATGTCCAATGCCAGTCCATCTCAGCTCACTAATGCCTAGGATAAGTATGGTGAAAGAATACAACCTTGTCACACACTTTTCTTAATTTTAAACCATTCAGTATTCCCATGTTCTGTTTAAACAACTGACTCTTGGTCCAGGTACAGATTCCTCATGAGCACAAATTTTTCCAGAATACTCATACTTCACAATGTTATCCATTGCTTGTCATGATTCACATAATCGAAAGCCTTTGTGTAGTCAATAAAGCACATGTAAACATCTTTCTGATATATTCTGCTTTCAGCCAAGATCTATCGGACATAATGCAATGATATCCCTCTTTCCATGGCCTCTTCTGAATCTGACTTGAACCTCTGAAAGTTCTCTGTCAATATGTGCTTGCAGTCATTTCTTCATTACCTTTAGTAAAACTTTACTCTCATGGAATATCAAAGATATTGTCTGATAATTTTCGCATTCTGTTGGGTCACCTCTCTTTGGAATGGGCACAAATACGGATCTCTTTCAATCAATTGGCCAGAAAATTATCTTCCCAATTTCTTGGCAAAGATGAATGAGTACATCCAGTGCTGCCCCACTTTCTTGAAAGATATCAATTTTGGTTCTATCAATTCCTGGTGCCTTCTTCTTTGCTAATTCCTTCAGTGCACCTTGGACTTCCTCCTTCTGGATCATTGGCTCTTGATCTTGGAACAGTTGAACATCAATCATTTCCTTTTGGTACAGTCACTCTGTGTATTCCTTCCATCTATTTTTTGATGCTTTCTGCATCATTCAATAATTTGCCCAAAGAACCCTTCAATAACAAAAGTTGAAGCTTGATTTTTTTTCTTCAGTTTCCCTGCTTGTGAAATGCCGAGCATGTTCTTCTTTTTTGGTTTTCTGATTCCAGATCTTTGCATATTTTATTGTAATATTTAGCTTTATCTTCTCGAGCTGACCTTTGAAATTTTCTGTTCAGCTCTGTACCTCCTCATTTGTTTCATTTGCTTTAGTGTCTCTATGCTGGAAAGCAGGTTTCAGTGTCTCTTCTGATCCATTCAATCTGTATGCTGAGCAAGTATTACAAGAAGCTGTGTTTTATGAAGAAAAACGTGGCATCACGATTGGAGGAAGACTCATTAACATCCTGTGATATGGAGATGATACAACCTTGCTAGCTGAAAGTGAAGAGGATTTAAAATATTAACTGATAAAGATCAAAGACCAAAGTCTTCGGTATGGGTTGCAGCTCAATGTAAAGGAAACAAAATCTTCACCACTGGGCCAATAAGCAACATTCTTATCAACAGAGAAAAGATTGAAGTTGTCAAGGACTTCATTCTTCTTGGATCAACTATCAACACTCATGGAAGCAGCAGTCAAGAAATCAAACAGCATATTGCATTAGGCAAATCTCCTGCACAAGACCTTTTCAAGTGTTGAAGAGTAAAGATGTCAGCTTGAAGATTAAGGCATGCCTGACCCAAGTTATAGTATTTTCAATAACCTCACATGCATGCAAAATCTGGACAGTAAATAAAGAAGACCGTAGAAGAACTGATGCTTTTGGGTTATAGTGTTGGAGGAGAACATTGAAAGTATGGTGGGCTGCCAAAGAACAAACAGATCTCTGTTGGAAAAAGTGCAGCCAGAGTGGTCATCCAAGGTGGCCAAACTTCATTGCTTATACTTTGGATATATTGTCAGGAGGAACCAGTAGCTGGAAAAAGATACTATGTGTGGTAAGGTGGAGGGTCAGAGAAAAAGAGAAAGACCTCCAGAGAGAATGATTGGCAAAGTGGCAGCATCAATGGGCTCAAGTGTGGCAACAATTTGTAAGGTTGACCCAGAATTTGGGCTTTTGTTCTGGTTTTTGTTTTGTTCTGTTTTGTTCTGGTGTGCACAAGATTGTTATCAGTTGGTACCACTTGATGGTACCTAACAACAATAGCAATGCCTAGGATATTGATCTTTATAGTTCACTCTATTTTTCACAACTTCTAATTTTCCTACTCGTATTTCCGACATTTGATGTTTCAATTATTAATGGATGTTTGCAACTGTTTCTACTCATTTTGAGATGTTTTCCTTCTGCAAATGAAAGTCTCAACAGCTTTAGTCCATTCATGTCATCATGGTCAACTTTAGTTTGAGGAGGCAACTCATATTTTGAGTCGCTTCCAAATTAAGGATCTCATCTGGCAGTATATCTGACAATATTCTGTTGCTCTTCATAATGTTTCAATATTCTGGTTCTATCTGACAGTATTTCACTGGTATTTCTAACATTTTTTGTGACTAACCATTTGAAAATTGTCCACTTCTAATTCTTTTCCTTTATTCATCTGAAAGCTCAGCTGAAATCTGTCCACCATAGGTGACTCTACTGGTATTTAACATACCATTGGCAAAGCTTCCTGCATTACAGCAATATAAAAGCCACCATAGTACGACAAACTGTCAGATGAATGTTGTGTGCCACATATTGATATAGATTTATTGTAATGTATTTAGAAAATATAAAGGATATTTACAAAAAGTATTTACCCTTAAAAATTCTATTAGTAAACTAGGAATAGAATGAATTTTATTTTAGATAAAGGATATCTACACAACCATAGAGGAAAGTTTCCCTCTACATTAGAGAATAAGTATAATTTCTCATTTTTAATCATCACTGCTATTCAAATACATGCTAGTATAAAGCGTCAAGAAAATATATAATAGAAGAAAAGAATAATAGAAGAATTCAAAGTGAAGCAATACAGTGTCTTTTTCAGATTATATTGTATACATGCAGAAAGTTTCATTGAAATAAATATCGAAATTTTTAAATGGCTTTGGAGATAAAGCTAGTAAATAAAAATCTGTTTTATTTCTATATCAGCAAAATCACTTACAAAAATAAATTTTTGGGGAAATATTTGTAATAGTATTAAAACTCATTGAGTAACTATGGATAATTCTTAAAAGTGTAAATAGATGCCATAACATATGTTTGTAAATTAAGATGTCAATTTCCCCCTACTTAATTTGATATATTTGATCCAAACAAACCAGAAATTTACTTCTGTAGAAATTGAAATGTGAATCTAAAATTTATATGAAAATACAAACAAGAATAATTAAGCCAAGCTAGAAGTAAAATAAAGCTCTCAGACTTATACAAAAGTTACTGGTCATTATAAAATGACAGTAAATAGTGCAATTTGGTGAAGTCCTGGTGTAGTGCTGTGGGTTAATGTGCCAGACTGCAAAGCTGTTTGAACTGTGAGATCGGTGGTTAAAGCTCACCAGCTGCTTCTTGGAAATTTTATACATGGTCGCCATGAGTGGGACCAAGAGGCAAGTTCGAATAGAATATGGGAACATTGAATGATTTAAAAGTAAGAAAGGTGTGTGACAGGGTTGTATTCTTTCAACATACTTATTCAACATGTATGATGAGCAAATAATCTGAGAAGCTGGGTTATATGAAGAAAAACATGGTATCAGGATTGGAGGAAGACTCATTAACAACCTGCGATATGCAGATGATACATCATTGCTTGCTGAAAGTGAAGAGGACTTAAAATATTTACTGATGAAGGTTAAATAGCATAGCCTTTGGTATGGATTGAAGCTCAATGTCAAGAAAACAAAAATCTTCACCACTGGACCAATAACAACAACAAAAAAAACATAACAGAGAAAAGCTTGAAGTTTTCAAGGACTTCATTCTTCTTGGATCAACCATCAGCACTCATGGAAGCAGCATTCAAGAAATCAAATAGTGTATTGCTTTAGGCAAATCTGCTGCACAAGACCTTTTTAAAGTGTTGAAGAGTAAAGATGTCAGCTTGAGGACTAAGGTGAGCCTGACCCAAGCCATGGTATTTTCAATAACCTAATATGCATGCAAAACCTGGACAGTGAATAAATGAGACCTTAGAAGAATTGATGCTTTTGAGTTATGGTGTTAGAGGAGAATTTTGAAAGTACCATGGGCTGTCAAAAGAACAAACAGATCTGTGTTAGAAGAAGTACAACTAGAGTGCATCTTGGGGGCCAGGATGGCCAAACTTTGTCTCTCGTACTTTGGACATATTGTCAGGAGGGACCAGTCACTGGAAAAGGGTATCATGTTTGGTAAGGTGGAGAGTCAGCAAGAAAGAGGAAGACCCTCAGCAAGATGTATTGGTAAAATGGCAGCATCAATGGGCTCAAGCGTGGCAACAATTGTGAGACTGGCGTAGGACTGGGCAGTGTTTCTTTCTGTTATGCATAAGGTTTCTGTGAGTCAGTACTGACTCAATGGCACCTAATAACTGCAACAACATGGGTCAAAACTGACTTGACATCACACAACAACTACAGGACAATTTGGTAGTAGTGTATGAAAGTATTAACAACCTATTGATATCATACAGAAATTGTTGTGATATGTAGTTGTGATATGTAGTTGACTCAACTTTGCATTTGAAAGTGAAAATAACTTAGTACTGAATGTCAAGGAAGTCTTCAGTATGGATTTCATCAGAATGTGAAGACAACTAAAATCCTTTCAACTGGACAAGTAAACAATATCATGATAAATAAATAAATAATTGAAGATGTCAATAATTTCATTCTAGTTGGATTAACTATCAACATCCCCCAGAAACAGAAGTTGAGAAATCACATCACATCTTGCTTTGGGAAATTCTGGCACAAATGATCTTTTAAATGTTTTGGAATAGTAAAGATGTCAGTCACTAAGACATGTCTGATCATAGCCTATTCAATTACCTTATATGCATGTGGAAGTTGGATATTGAGTTAAAAGGGAAGACCAAAGATGAAATTATTTGAATGGTGATATTTTCACAGAATATGGAATACACTGTGGATTGTCAAAAAAATGAACAAAGCAGTCTTGATTGTGTTTTGTTCTGTTGTGCATAGGGCTGCTATGAGTCAAAACTGATTCCACAGCACCTAAAAACAACACATTAAGAAAGTGTTCAGTCTCATTAGTCTTCACTGAAATGGAAATTAAAACACAATACCACTACATACAAATCATAATGTCTAAAATAAATGACCTAATAATATCTAATTTTGGCAATGAGTAATACAATTGGAACTCTTAATTACTTACATACTGTTGATGGCTTTAAATTTACAGCATTACTCAGGAAATCTGTTCATTAGTACTTACAAATCCAAATATATATATATATATATTCTAAGACAGAAATACCATTTCTAAGCATATAACTATTAGAAATACATGTATGTATGGCCACACTATATAAATGGTTCATTTGGGTTGTAAGATGAAAATGAACTATTACTATTTGTAAAAACATGGTTGAATATCAGGATATAGTTTTGGATGAAAAAATACAGACATAAAAGAATTCCATTATATACTCATGCATTATCAAAAGCAGCTAAAACTACTCAATAATGTTAGATACTGTACTAATGGTTACTTTTAGGAAAACAATTTTATTGTGCTCTGGTAGAGTAGTGGTTACGAATCGGGCTGCGAACCTTAAGGTCAGAGGTTCGAAACTACCAGCCGCTCCGCGGGAGAAAGATGAGGCTTTCTACTCCCGTAAAGATTTACACCCTCGGAAACCCTGTACAGGGTCGCTATGGGTCGGCTCCGACTCGAAGGCACTTAACAACAACAACAACAATAATAGGCATGGTTGAATAGCTAGAGTTTTTTAAATGTTATTTCTTGACCTAGCAGATTTTACTAGACTTTGTCTACTTTATCACAATTCATCAGTACGTAAATTCACTGATGTCTCTCTTCTTTAATGCAGAAGACTAAAGATTTCTTTTTTTTAACTCATGTATTTTTTATCACAGAGCATTGTGCTTGTCAAAAAAGTAGACTTTCAAGAGGTATTTAGGTACATGTTTCCTTAAAACATGTCTTTTCAGAGAAAGTAAAAAAAAAAAAATTAATTTACGCTATTTTTTTAGTTGTTTTATAAGAATAAAACATTTTATTTACCATATGTCAAAACTACAGTAAATTACGTGGAAACTGTCTTTCAAATATATTCTCTTGGTATTTTATGACATCCTTTTGCTTTCTTTCCTAATCTCTACTCTTTTGTATGCTTGTACCACGGGCTTACAAGGAGCTCTGGTAGCGTAGTGGTTACAAATCGGGCTGTGAACTGCAAGGTCAGCTGGTCCATGGGAGAAAGATGAGGCTTTCTGCTCCCATAAAGATTTACAACCTTGGAAACCCTGTACGGGGTCACTATGAGTTGGAACCAACTCCACGGCACATAACAACAATAACAATGGCTCACAGTCCTTTAAAGAATGATTCACTTTACCTTCCAAATCAGTATTGCAACCTGGATAGATTTGTCAATTTAAAAATCATAATTGAAAAGTCATGTGGAATCTTAGTACTATTATACACTTCTTCTGTGGACCAAATATTTCATCTAGAATCCATGTATATAATCAAATAAGTGTATAGAGATAATAATCTATATTATCATGGGTGCTGTGGGATAAGCACTGGACTGCTTTCTACAAGGTCAGTGGTTCAAAGCCACCAGGGGCTCCTCAGAAACCCTATACAAGGTTGCTCTGAGTCGGAACAAAGGCACTTAACAACAACATTGAAAAAAATTAATCTGCGTTTTTTTTTTTCCTGAGGCATTCTTCAACATATAACCATCCTAGTGTGGTGCTGTAAGGTAAGCAATGAACTGCTAATCACAAGGTTGGCAGTTCAAATCCACTAGCTGTTCCTCAAAACCCTATACAGGGTCACTATGATGGCACTTAACATCAACAGCAACCTGTTTTGAATTTTAACTAATTTGTGAGTATACAACATTCATCTTTCATGCACTTATTTATTTTTTTCTTTATGTGTGTTGGTGTTGTCGTTGTTAAATGTCTTCAAGTGTTGTCGTTGTTAAATGTCTTCAAGTCAGTTCTGACTTTAAGGGTTTCCAAGGTTAGGTTGGAAAGGTTAGGTTGAACCACTGACCTTTCAGTTAGCAGTGCAGTGCTTATCTTACATTCCCATACCAGCACTCTTCTTCAGGTTTACTCTCTCCTAAACCATTGTTAAGGATCCCTGGTGGTACAGTAGTTAAATATTGGCCTGCTAAATGCAAAGTCATTGGTTCAAACCTACTAGTCACTCTACAGGATAAAAATGAAGCTGTCTACTCCTAGAAGATGAGGTTGACTACCCCTAAGTTTGAATATTTACAGTTTCCAGAACTCTGTGGAGCATTCTGCTCTGTCCTATAGAGTAGCTATGAGTCTGAATTGACTCACTGGCTGTTAATGGATGATGGGTGAAACATTATTAAAGATCCCTGGTGGCACAATGGTCAAGCTCCCAACTGATTACTGAAAGGTTGGTGATTTGCATTCACCAGCAGCTTTACAGGAGAAAAAAATTGACAATCTGCTTCTATAAAAAGTATAGCTTGATAAGCTTTGTGGGACAGTTGTCCTTTGTCATATAGGATCACTATGAGTCAAATTTGACTAAACAGCACACAACTGCTACTACTTAGTGTCTCTTGCTTACTTGAGTTTGCTTGTTTTTTGAACAGTGCTGCTCAAAAAGTATATTCAGATATGGATTATATTAACACCTGTCATTTTGATTATATAAAATATTTTTTAAAAAGCAAAATAGAATGAAAACTATTACTCAAAGTATGAAACTGGTCTGTATGTATGAACATGTGCCTAAAAGTAAAGCACTTTAAAGTGTAATGCATAGTGCTTTTTATTTATATAGCACTTTAGTTTTCAAAGAGCTTTACACACTTTATCTCATTGAATCTACATATATTTTATTAGAATATTTTTTAATGCTGCAGCCCATAAAACATAGTCATTCCTTAAAATACTCATGTTTCATTCTCTTTGTATATTAGTAATATTAATACATCTGCATCTTGATCAGTTATTTGCTATTCTTTCTTTTAAACATCACATTTCAAAACCACAGTGTTAAGAAATAGTTATAAGCATAGCATGCCCTTCTCCTAAGTTATTTTATACTTAACTTGCAGTTCTGATTGCATATTTTGTCTTTTCTGGCATTTTCTTCACAATAGTGTTAATCCTGTTTTTAAAATAAACACAGTGTCTCTATTGTGAAGAGTCTTAATTGATTACTACTTTATTGATCACAACTGATTCTTCATTCTCTGTTGCTAACTAGTTTTAAATCCTTCCCATATATTTAGGCATCTTAAACTGTGTATTGCTAACATCTTTTATCTCTTGATCCTCCAAACTTCTTACCCTTGAGCAGAATCATCCTATGAGATAATTTTGCATTTCTCCTTTGTTTTTCTACATTTTGACCTTTGGCAACGCTTTACCCTAAAATGTCACATCTCCTCTGAGCAGCATTGGCAATCCCTGCTACAAGATTGAATCTCCTCCACAATGATTTCAATTGCTGCCTTTCAATTTTTTTGGCTTACTGTTCCATAAAGCAATAAAAAACTATCCACAAAGATATCTTACATCCAGATGGTAGTAGGTAAATATAACTAATGTACAAAAGATACAGGACTAAAATGGCTTTATAGAACTGTCTCTGTTTATAATAAATTTTTGAACATTTTCTTTGCCAAATTATCATCAATATAAATTTATTGGACATCTTAATAAGGGCATCATTTGGTAAGTACATTACAGTTCCTTTTTATAAGTTTATTACATAAATGATTCATATATATATTGTTGTTGTTATGTGCCGTGGAATCGGCTCTGACTCTTAGTGACCTTGTACAGGGTTTCCGAGGCTGTAAATCTTTATGGGAGTAGAAAGAAAGCCTCATCTTTCTCTTGTAGAACAGGTGATAATTTTGAACTGCTGACCATGAGATAAGCATACCAATTCTTAACCACTATGCTACCAGAGCTCTCTCTCTCTCTCTCT
>NW_006408803.1:2845014-2858431 GCF_000296735.1 Chrysochloris asiatica
TATTCTCTGCCAACACAATAACTCATATGCATCAACTCTTCTACAGTTGTTCTTATTCACTGTCCAACTTTTACAGGCATATGTTGTTGCTGTTGTTGTTAAGTACAGTTTGAGTCGCTTCTGACTCATAATGACACTGTATAGGGTTTCCAAGTAGCAGCTGGTGGGTTTGAACTGCTGATCTCATGTTGGGCAATACAGTGCTAATCCTACAGTACCACAAGCATATGAGGCTATTGAAAATACCACAGTTTGGGTCAGGCACACCTCAACTCTCAACCTATCTTTGCTATGGAACACTTTAAAGAGGTCTTGTATAGCAGATTTCTTGATTTCTTGGCTGTTGCTTGCATGAATGTGGATAGTGGATCCAAGCAAAATAAAGTCTTTACAACTTGAATTTTTCAAATGTAACATGATATTTATTGGCCTAGTTGTGAGGATTTGTGTTATCTTTACCCTGAGGTGCAACTCATACTGTATACTAAGGTTTTTGATCTTCCTCAATCAGTATATTAAGTCCTCTTCACTTTCCTGGTATGGTGCTGTGGGTTAATGCGCTGGACTGAAAAGTCGGTTTGAAATGCAAGGTCAATGGTTCAAGCTCATCAGCTGCTCCTTGGAAACTGTATACAGGGTCACTAAGGGTCGGAACTGACTTGACGGCACTCAACAACAATAACAACACTTTCATCAAGCAATGTTGTATCATCTGCATATTGCTTCTTATTAATGAGTCTTCTTCCAATCCTAATGCCACATTCTTCTTCATATAATCCAGTCTCTCAGAGTATTTGCACAGTATACAGATTGAATAAGTATTGTAAAAGAATACAACCCAGGCACATACCTTTTCTGATTTAAAATCATTCTGTACTCCCTTCTTTGGTTCTAAAAATTGCCTATTGGTCCATGTACAGGTTCCTCATGAGAATACGTATTTCAGAACAATTAAGTGTTCTGGAACACCTATTCTCAAGAATGTTGTTCATAGCTTATCATGATCCACATAGTGGAAAGTCTTTGCATAGCCAATAAATATAAATAAACATTTTTTTTCTGGAATCTCTGCTTTCAGCCAAGATTCATCTGATATCAGAAATGTTATCCCTAGTTCCATGTCCTCTTCTGACTCCAGCTTTAATTTCTGGCAGTTTTCAGCAATGGACCGTTGCAGTCATTTTTAAATTATATTCAGTAAAAATTTACTTACATGTGATATTGATGATATTGTTAAATTATTTTCACATTCCATTTGGTCACCTCTCTTTGGAATGGGCACACATATGGATCCCTTCTAACTTTTTGGCCAGGTAGCTGTCTCCCAAATTTCTTGACATAGATGAGTGAGTGCCTCCAGTGTTGCATTGGATTGTTGAAAGATTTCAATTTGTATTACCACAATTCCTGGAGTCTTGTTTCTTACCAATGCCTTAAGCACAGCTTAGACTTCTTCCTTCAATACCATTGACTTGATCATATACTGCTCTTGAAATGGTTGAACATCAACCATTTATTTTTTTAGTACAATGACTCTGTGAATGAATACCTTCCATATCCATTTGAAGCTTTTTGCATCATTCAATATTTTCCCCATAGAATCCTTCAATATTGGAAGGCTTGAATTTTTTCTTCAGTTCCCCCAGCTTGAGAATTGCTGAGCTTGTTTTCCCTTTGATTTTTTTAGCTCTGGGTTTTTGCACATTTCTTTATAATACTTGACTTTTTCTTCTTGAACTGTCCTTGGAAATTTTCTGTTCAGCTCTTTAACTTCCTCATTTCTTCCATTGGGTTTAGCACTTTTGCACTAGAGACAAAATTTCAAGGTTCATCTGATACCCATTTTGGTCTTTTCTTCTTTCCTGTCCTTTTTATAAAGTATCAGAGGAGACCTTGTTCCCCAAACATAACACTTGTGAAGATGGCAATGGACTGGGCAGTGTTTTGTTCCTGACTCAGAGGAACCTAGAGCAATAATATTAATAATCTCACATGGAAGTACAATTTTGATGAAGATATTTCAAAAATGATGTAGCAGCCTATTGACAGGATCTTCTAGAAATTCAAATTGGATTGAAAAGAGCATATGGAATGAAGAACGTCCTTGCTATATGTAAATAGATCTTGACTGAAAACAGGATACTAGAAAGATGTGGACTTGAGTCTTATTGATAATGCAAAGGCATTTGAAAGCATGGATTATAACAAATTATGGATAGCATTTTAAAGAATGGTATCAACTGATGTTCATTGTAGGTATGTGGATACTATCCTATCATAGACAGCATGGTATTTTAAGATGGATCTTGAAATGGTCTTTTTGATACTAAATATCATGCAATTCCTCTTTAATTTGTCATTCCCAGCATAGTAAACCATAGGATTATCTGACTCAAAATGGCCAATATGAGTCCATTTCAGGTCACTAATGTCTAGGATATCCCATGAAACCAACAACTGCAGCTAACTAGTTCTTCTGGTTCAGGGTCAAGCCATGATATTTCCTTTTTTACTTTTTTATTAAACATTTTGCTTCTTCTTTTTTTTTTTTTTAAAGCTTTTATTATGATTTGAGTGAAAGTTTACAGGGTAGATCATCAGTTTCAGTTTTACATTCAACAAATTGTATACATTGTTTCATTACAATGATTATAATCCTTTCCATGTGCCATCAGTTAACAGTATTTCTCTCTAATCACTTTGGCTCTTTTATTTTTTTTTAAACACTCAAGGCATATATAATAATTAATCCACCAAAGGGCACATTCTGTAAGCCTGCCTCCCGGCTGCTACCTCTCAGTCCGTCTCTTTCCATCAATCTAGGGTCCTCAGCTGCTCACTCTCTCAAGCCATGGTATTTTCAATTGTCTTGTATACATATGAAAGTGGGGCAGTGAATAAGGAATATTGGAGATAAATGGATGCCTTTGAATTATGGCATTGGAAAAGAATATTGAAAATACGGAGGTTTGCCAGAAGAAAAGACAAATCTTTCTTGGAAAAAGTACAGCCAGAATGACCCATAGATGTGAAAATGGAGAGACTTTGTCTCATGAACTTTGGATATGTTGTCAGGAGAGACTAATTCTTGGAATTCTGAGGTTGTTAATATGCAGGGTCAGGGAAAAAGAGAAAGACCCAAATGAGATGAAAAGACACAATTCTGCAACAATGGACTCAAACAATAATACCTGTCATGAAGACACAAGACTGAAAAGTGATTTGTTCTATTTTGCAGTCCTAGTGTGGCATTGTTGACTAGTGTGCTGAAATGCAAAGTTGGTTTGAACAGCAATGTCTGTGGTTCAAACTCACCAGTAACTCCTCAGAAACCCTACACAGGGTTGTTATGGGTTGGAACTGACTTGATGGCACCTAACAACAACAACAACAATGAATTTAAATGTACTCAATGTTACCTAACAACAACAACATCAAATACTAATTAAAGGAAAAGAACACCATTCTTTTTGCCTTCATATTTCTTCATGTAAAGCTCTCTCCACATGCCCTTTCTTTACACCATTCCCATTCTTGTGGGAAGAGCAAACTGCTAATTTGTGGTTGACAACATTCTTATATTCCTTCTCCAAATTTTTATCTGTTTGCTTGCTTGCTTGTGGTTAGAGATAATCTAAAAATAATTGTTAAGGTCTTGGCTAAAGACTTGAATCTACCCAAAGACACCTCAGAATAAAGTCTGGCAATCTACTTTTTAAAAATCAGCTCTTGAAAACCTTATATCATACAGTTCCACAATTGCACACATAGAGTTGCCATGAGTTGTAATCAGCTTGACAATAACTTAAGTTGTCTGAAATAAAAATGAAAACCTTGCAGATTAATTGTCTTTTCATTCCTTTCTTCATGAGACCAGTATGCGGTAAGGAATCTTGGATGGGTCTGCTTTCCAGATACTTTGATGGGATATCCCAAGAATTAAACTTAGAGATTGGTTAGTGATAGTGGGAATGTTTGCAAATATATTTGGGCATAGATAGCTCTGGTAGCGTAGTGGTTACGAATTGGTCTGTGAACCTTAAGAACCTTAAGGTCAGCGGTTCGAAACTATCAGCCGCTCCGCGGGAGAAAGATGAGGCTTTCTACTCCCGTAAAGATTTACACCCTCGGAAACCCTGTACAGGGTCGCTATGAGTCGGAACCGACTTGACGGCACTTAACAACAACAACAACATAGATATAAAGTCAGATTCTGTAATTGTTTTGATGAGAAATAAAGCTGGTATTTTGATCTTTCACTTTTTGAATGCCTTCTATTTCTCAATGACTTATGAATACGAAAGGGGACTAAAACTAAAAATCCAAACCTATTGTTGTTAAGGCATTTCACACTTATAACAACCTTATAGGACAAGATAGAACTGTCCCATAGGTTTCTTGGGTTGTGATCTTTATGGGAGCAGACTGATACATCTTTCTTCACATCTTCTTTACCAGGAGAGAAGTTGGTAGGTTCAAAACTCCTGAGCTTTCAGTTGGCCACCTAGCATATAATCATTGCACCATCAGGGATGTTGTTGTTCTTAGGTACTGTAGAATTTGTTCCAACTCATCAGGAACCTATGTACAAAAGAATAAAGCACTGGTTGGTCCTGTTCTATACTTACAAGTGTTCCTGTGTTTGAACCCATTTATACAGAACTTTTTTTGCTACTTTTTTGCTAACTCTACTTTCTCATGCATGATGTCATTCCCTCAGCACTGATGACAAATCCAAAGTATATGAGATGAAGTCTCACTGTTCTTACTTCCAAGGAACAATCTGGATGTACTTCTTCCAAAATAAATTGTTCATTCTTCTGGAAATCCATGGTGCATTCAGTATTCTTTCCCAACACCATAATTCAAAGGTATCAATTCCTCTTCAGTCTTTCTATTTAATAATATCTAGCTTTCTAAAAAAAAAAAAAAAAAAGAAAAATCTCACTGCCATTTAGTGTATTCTAACTCATAGCCACTCTACAGGGTTTCTGTGGTTGTACATCTTTACAGGAATAGCAAATCTCATCTTTTCCCCACAATTATGCTGGTGCATTTGAACTGATGACCTTTCAAGGAATAGTACAGTGCTTATTGTACAGCACTACCAGGACTTCTTAATGTCCACTATTTATTACATCTCTAATTCCCCATCACCTGAATATTTTCTATAAACCAAAAAGATCAAACCCACTGCCACTGAGTTGATTCCAACTTACAGTGGCCCTATGTGGGGTTTCTGAGACTGTAAATCTTTACAGGAGCAAATAGTGTTATCTTTCTCCACCAATGCAACTGGTGGGTTTGAACTGCTGAACTCTTAAAAATTTTCACAGCTGGAGATTAAAGCAAACAAACAAACAAAAAAGCATAGCCTCCGGTAGTCCTAGTGTGGTGCTGTAGGATAAGTATAGGACTGTAAGGTTGGTTTGAATCACAGTCAGTGGCTCAAACTCATCAGTCACTCCTCAGAAACTCCATACAGGGTTGCCATGAGTTGAAGCCAACTCAAAGACACTTAACAACAACAACAGAAATTTTAGTTTTGGTGTGGCATTATAGAATAAGCAATGGACTGCTAACCACAAGGTTAGTGGTTCAAATCCAGCAGATGCTTCCCAGAAACCCTATACTGGATTGTTATTGATGTCACTTAACAACAACAACATAGCAGTCAAGTAAATAAGGCAATGAATCAAGCTTCCCCATGAAAGATGGACAAACTAGAGTCTTATTTATGTAAATAGGAAAATAACTCCTGTGCTCTACTTGATGATAATCATAGTAATTTAGATTTTAATTTGAAATGCCCTTTTTTAATGGCTAAAATTAACAAAAGGAGATCTGGTAGTGTCATGGATTATGAGCTGGGCTGCTAACCACAAGGTTAGCACTTTGAATCTACCAGTCACTTTGTTGGAGAAATCTAAGGCTTTCTGCTCCCAACGCAAGGCCACTATGATCCAGAACCAACTCGATGGCACACAATCACCACTACCAAAATTAGAAAACAAAGAAACACTCTATCATCCAAACAAAATTGAGCTGCCAGTTTATTCTGAAAGTCTACTATTATCTAAAATTTCAAGCATAATTGTTTAAGCAGGAGAGAATATTTTTCTCCTATGTTCATATGTTTCTGATTGGACACCCTAAATTAAGACTAAAATCAGACATTATGGAGAAAGTGTCCTAGTGATAAGAAAATTATTAAGTGCCATTAAGTAAGTTCCAACTCATAGTGAGCCTGTATAGAGTTTCCAAGAAGCATGCATGAAAATATATATGCCTAAAAGAAGGAGTGAAACAAGTGTTTGGGTACACCCTTTAATATTATGCTCAATGTATGTTTAAAGACATTCCCTACTGGAAAAAATAATTTTCCTATATAAAAGACTTTTTTTCTTGCAATGATACCACCTCTTGTTTGGAAGCAGTAAATACATTTTCTGCATTAACGATTAAGAAAATGCTAATTTTTACTTACATTGTCATAGTTTTGTCATACCATGGATATTCAGAAAGTAGATAAGAGGATGGTAAGAATATTCTTATGATGAAGCAGCTAGCCTTGTTTTAGAGGCATAGTAGGGCTTTAAAAATAGAAACTAGCTAAGGTATTGTCAGAAGGAACATTGTTAAGAAGCTGCTGTGGCATTGACAACTCAAAGGCATTTCCCCAACCTATTTTTTTCTGTTTCTAACAGAAAATGTATTTCCCAAGAGCCATTTTTTTTTTTTTAATTTCACCACACATTCATGTGTCAATGTCTTTTCTTTCTTTTTTTTTTTTTTTTTAAGACTTCAGAACACAGGGCTAAGTTTATTTTTTTCAAATAATGAAGGTCAGGGATATGTTAGAGGTTACAGGCTTGCTCTGGGAGGAATGTTCACATTTCATTATCAGTGATTTCAGTTAGTAGAGTGCCAAATCCAAGATTTTATATAAAATCTAGAACACCAATAATACTCTACTTCTCTATTTTTATCTTTCTTTCTTTATGCTGTATAATATATATGCACAATTCCAAAATACAGACTTTTAAAAGTAACTATGAGGGTAAATCTAGAATGTTATCTATTACTTCTATGTAATCTATGCAATTAAATAAAACTTTAAACATTTTAACTTATATTTTAGCTTTATAGAAAATTCATAATATTCCTAAACCCCATATTTTATCTGTTTATTAAGTTCATTATATAAATACCAATAGTTTTCTAAACTTTTGTTTTATACTATAGTACCTAATGATGAAAATACTCTCAACTAATAAAAAGAATTACTTTTTATTCCTATTTTACTAATGTACATTTAAGTTTGGATAATTCTTATTCTTAAATCTTTTGAAAGGCATAGGACCAGTCAAGTCTCCTATTATCTTTAATCTTTTTCTGCTAGTTAACACTATATTAACTAAACAACTAAAGAAAAACCAGGCACTCAATCACTTAAAAGTTTGTTCATGTAGACAAATAAATAAAGGATTTTATTTTTATCTTGTGCAGAACATTTTATCTCAGACATCCCTGAAGAATGACATAATGAGGAAATTTGGATACCCTAAGGATCCTGGTATTGTGTGCTAGGATAAACATTGGGCTGCTAACCTCAAGGTTAGTAGTGGTTCAATACCAGTAATTATTTGGAAACTCTATACAGGTTACAATGAGTTGGAACTAACTTGGTACTTACGACAACACAACAATGCTATAGCAAGCAACCCTGGTGGTGCTGTATGTTGGGTGTTGGGTTGCTAACCACAAGGTTGGTGGTTAAATCCCACCAGTCACTCCATGGGGAAAGATTATAATATTAAATTTTATAGATTTGAAAGCCCTGCGTAAGGTCAGTATGAGTCAGAATTGACTTAGTGGCCGTTGGTTTGGCTTGGCTTTTTGCTATGGTGTAGTACCAGTAAGATCAATTTCATTGTAAGTTACAACATCATAGTATAGATGCTGGATGCTTGATGCACATTTCTTAAAGACTGAGTCATTCATATTTGATGTTAGTTCTTATTGCCAGCAAACAGAACTGCTATCTTCAGTATTAACTGTAAGATTCACAGGTGAACTATTAACACTGTCTTAGCTTTCCATTCCAGTAACTCAGGAAAGATTTTCAGATTTTTCCTTCTCTTTTTCAGAGTTTTCTTTCCACCTGTGCTGATCATAAAGTAGATGATTCATAAAGTCATTTTTCAACCTCTCCTTCCACCTGTGGTGCTGTCTTTTGGCATCATTTACTTTTTTTTTTTTTTTCTCTCACTCTTATCTTAGACTCTCACCTCTAATATAAGTAGTCCTTCTTTCTTCAGAACCTGCTTTCCTCACTTTCCACCATTTATCTTGAATTTGTAAAATTTCAGGCTTGGGTATGTAGAGCACAAATGTTAATAAGTACATGATCCAAGTTTGTATCTGAAGAAAAATTAGTATGGAGCATGTCCTTTTATGCTTCTTCTGTATGCAGTCTCCTCTACTGTCTCACTCCATAAGGGTCCATGGGGTTTCAATGTTATTTTCCCTTCACATGTTATTTGAAAGCCTTTCTTCCAATTGGTTGGCTAAGTAACTGTTTCCAAATTTCTTGACATAGATGACTAAGATATTTCACACTGCATCCAGTTTGTTGAAGTATCTTAATTAGTCTCTGTCAATTCTTGAAATCAGTACCTTCAGTGCACATTGTATTTAAAGTAAGGTGTATTTTGCAGTGACAGCATACCACAATATGGATCATAATTTTAATCAGAATATTGAGCTCTATATGGATCTCATAAAGATTATTTTAGAAAAAGTAAATACCATTACCTAAGTTACTACCAACGTAACTAAACACATTTTAAAAAGTAAACATTTTCCTTTCAATTTTTTAGGTTATGAATTGAAAACAATTATCTGTAAGCTTGAACAAAATGTATATAAAGTATAAATTAGACGTTGCTGAATTTATGTGATTCATTTAAAAATAAAGAAGTTGGTGGTTCAAGCTTACCAGCAGATCCTTGGAAACTCTACACAGGGTCACTATGGATCGGAACTGATTCAAAGGCACTTAACAACAACAACAACAACAATCATTCTTAGAAAATTTTTATATTATATCAAATTTAATTTAGTGCCTAAACTCAAAATCTTTCAAATTTTTGTGAAATTGTTTTATGGACTGTTATGGATAAAGCACTTGACCACAAGATTGATTTCAGCCACAAATGTGATTCAAAAAGTTCAGACTGGCCATCACTGCTTGGAAACCCTAAACAAGATCAGTATGAGTCAGAACTGACTCAACAGACCTTATTTACAGCAACAATATCATAAATTTTATAACAACTTTTCAAAATGTAAATAATAATTTATTTACTATATCTCCATATAAATAAGATATTTTTATAGGAAATCAAGCCATTTTATAGCTGACCAAAACTACAAGCTTTAATTCTATTAAGTTTACTAAAAAAGTTTTGTTGGATAATTAGTTCATATTTTAGGCAAGTAATATATGTATTTTATTTCCATCACTCATCTTTCACTTTGTCGTATTTTGGTGGCTTACATGTTGCTGTGATTCTGGAAGCTATACCACTGTTATTTTAAATACAAGCAGAGTCAACCATGATGGACAGGTTTCAGACGAGCTTCCAGGCAAAACCAGACTAGGAAGAAGTAGAAACTAAGTACTTCCAAATATTTAGCCACTGTAAAGCTTATGAGTAGCAGTGGAACACTGTCAGATAGTACCAGAATATTAACTATTAAAACATAATAAGGAACATCAGAATATTGTCAGATATAGTGTCAGAAGATGAGACCTTTAGGTAGGAAAACACTCAAAATATGACTGGGGAAGATCTGCCTCCTCAAAGTGAAGTTAACCATGATGGTAAGAATGGAGTCAGTGTTTGAGATCTTCATTTGCTGATGGGACAAAACTCAAAATGAAGAGAAATAGTTGTAAACATTCATTAATAACCAGAATATGGAATTATGAAATATGAAACTAAGAAAATTGGAAATTGTCAAAAATGAAATGAAGCACATAAACATCTATATTCTAAGCATTAGTGTGTTAAAATGGACTTTGTTGTTGTTGTCAGGTGCCATCGAGTTGCAACTGACTCATAGCAACCCCATCCATGCACAGCAGAATGAAACAATGTCCGATCCTGGGCCAACCTCACTATTGTTGCCACGCTTGAGTCCATCGATATTGTCACTTGACCAATTATCTCCTTGGGGGTCTTCCTCTATTTCTCTGACCCTCCCTCTTACCCAGCATGACATCCTTCTCCAGCGACTGGTTCCTCCTGACAAAATGTCCAAAGTATGAGAGACAAAGTTTGGCCATCTTGGCCTCCAGGGAGCACTCTGGCTGCACTTCTTCCAAAATGGATCTATTGGTTCTTTAGCAGCCCATGGCACTTTCAATATTCTCCTCCAACACCATAACTCAAAAGCATCAACTCTTTTACAGTCTTCCTTATTCATATTCCTTTTGCATGAATACGAGGTTATTGAAAATACCATGGCTTGGGTCAGGTGCAGCTTAGTCCTCAAGCTGACATCTTTGCTCTTCAGCACTTTAAAACGGTCTTGTGCAGCAAAATTGCTTAATGCAATACGTCATTTGATCTCTTGACTGCTGCTTCCATGAGTGTTGATAGTTAATCCAAGAAGAATGAAGGCCTTGACAACTTCAATCTTTTCTCCATTGATAAGAATGTTATTTATTGGTCCAGTGGTAAGGATTTTTTTTTTCTTTACATTGAGATGTAATCCATACCAAAGGCTGTGCTCTTTGATCTTCATCAGTAAATGATTTAAGTCCTCTTCACTTTCAGCAAGCAAGGTTGTATCATCTGCATATCTCAGGTTGTTCATGAGTCTTCCTTCAATCCTGATGCCACATTTTTCTTCATATAACCCAGCTTCTCAGATTATTGTCTAGATGGGTCTGGTTTAAAGAGAATGGAGATAAGATTCCTATGATTCAATAGTGAGTAGTTTTTATAGTGATTAATTGTGACTGTCACAATTCTAATCATAGAAGTTTTGTAACAAAAATGGGGGAACAGTTAATCTTACCATCCAGAAACAAAGGACCCTAGGACCATCAAGAGAGAAGAGCACAAGAGAAATGAGGGGCCTTATCCAAAGAAGCAGCAACACCAGAGATGGAGGCAGAGATGGGGACATGGAGGGAGGGAGTGGCGGAGGACTCTAGATTCATGGGAAGAGAGGAAGACTTGAATGTGCCCTCTGGTAGTGTAAATTATTATATATGCCTGAGTGGTTTTTGTTGTTTGTTTGTTTTTTTTAAAAAAAGCTAAAGTGAATAGAGAGAAATACTGTTAACTGATGGTACATGGAGGGATTGTAATCATTGTCATGAAACAAGTTGTATGATTTGTTGGATGAAAAATTGATGCTCTGCCCTGTAAACTTTCACTCAATCCACAATAAAAGCTTAAAGAAAGAAAAAACAAAACCTCATACAGGTACATTTTTTCTAAAGATAATCCAAAAATGGCTGCAAACATACCTTGACAATTGACAGAGAACTTCCAGAGATTCATGGTAGATTCAGATGAGGATGTGGAATGAGGGATATCATTACTGATGTCAAATGGATCTTAGCTGAGAGCAGAGAATACCAGAAAGATATTTACCTGTGTATTATTGACTATACAAAGGCTTTCAATTGTGTGTATCATGACAAACTATTGATAATATTGTGGAGAATGAGTATTCCGGAACACTTAATTGTGCTCATGAGAGGCCTGTACATAGACCAAGAAATAGTTGTTCACATAGAAAATGGGAACACTGAATGGTTTAAAATTAGCAAAGGTGTGCGCCAGAGTTGTATTCTTTCACCTTAGTGATTCAATCTGTATGCTGAGCCTGTAATTCAAGAAGCTAGAGTATATGAAGGAAAACATGGCATCAGGATTGGAGGAAGACTCATAAACAACCTGGGATATGCATATGATACAATCTTGCTTGATGAAAGTGAAGAGTATTTAAAATATTGATGAAAGGCCACAACCTTCAGTATCAGTTGTACCTCAATGTAAAGGAGACAAGCATGTTTTTGAGAATACAAAGAGAAAAACATAGTCCAATTCAACCATTTTCATGTACAATTCAGTGACAACAATTATGTGCAAACATTTTTATCCTTGTTTTCTAAGATATTCCCCCCATACTATGAAACTAACTATCCACTAAATTTCTAATGTAATCATTACAGTTGCTGTTGTTACTTTGATCCTCTACAGATCTTAAAAGAATAAAGCTCTTAACAGTTTTTACTAGTTAAGATGTACTGTTCTTTTGTATCAAAAACACTTCAGTGAATATTTTTTATTTAAACCTTAAAGATGATCATAGAGCAATAGTTTCAGGGATCCATCTAGCCCATTTAGCAAGTATGGAGTCTTTGAGCATGGAAACTCTGTTCTGCATTTCCCCCATTTTATCAGTGTTCCTATATAGAAACTTAACATCAAAATTTCAGTAATTGTTGTCAGGAACCATTCTTGTTCTTGTCTCATGGCAAAGTAAGTTGTTGATCATGAAGGAAAATAGCAACATATCTCTGTTGTTGTTGTTGTTAAGTATTCTCAAGTAGTCTCCAACTCATCAAGATCCTTTTCACAGCAGAACAAAATACTGCCCAGTCCTGCACCATCCTCAACATTATTTTTGTTTGAGCCCATTGTAGCAGCCACTGTGTCAATCCATCTCATTGGTGATGTTCCTCTTTTTTCACTGACCCTCTACTTTACAAAGAGATATTCCTTTTCCAGAAAGTGGTATCCACTGTTAAAATGATCACAGTATGTGAAATGAAATCTTGTCATTCCTGTTTCTAAGAGAAATTTTGGCTCTACTTCTTCCAAGAGAGATTTGTTTGTTTTTCTTGCAGTCCATGGTGATTTCATTCTTCTCAGCCAACACCATAATTCAAATGAATCAATTCTTCTTCAATTTTCCTTATTCATTGTCCAATTTTCACATAAATATGAGGCAATTGAAAATACCATGATTTGAGTCAGGTGTACTAAAATCCTAAAAATGATATCTTTGCTCTTTCATACTTTATTTTACAGCAGATTTGTACAATACAAAACATTATTTGATTTCTTTACTGCTGCTTTCTTTAGCATTGATTGTGGATCCAAGTAAAATTGAATTCTTGATAACTTCAATCTCCTCTCCATTTGTCATGATGTTATTTATTTGTCTAGTTGTGAGGATTTTAGTTTTCTTTACATTGAGGTGCAATCCATACTTCAGGCTGTGTACTTTGAACTTCATGAATAAGTGCTTCAAGTCTTCTTGTCTTTCTTTTTTTTTTTTTTTTAATTTAAGGTTTTTATTGTGGATTGAGTGAAAGTTTACAGGG
>NW_006408803.1:2864498-2866483 GCF_000296735.1 Chrysochloris asiatica
GTTCTGCCAGGCGTCTGTGTCTGCTCAGATCTTTTCCCCACATGGTCTCACCCAAGACGGTGACTCCTGGAGCAGCCGAGTGTCCTGGACTAGAAAGCAATAGATATCTTGCTTCTGCCACAAATTCCCCCAGCTGTGTGCCTTCCAACCCTCTAAGTATTCCTTTATATGTGGTTCAGAGTCCTGGGACCATCCCCTGAGCCTTCTTGTTTGGGTATTCTGTATTGTTGTTGGCGGAGCTCTCTGCTATACATCCACCCAATCTGCCATCTTGTTTGTTCTCGTCTTCTCTTTCTGAAGCAAGGTTGCAATATCAGCATATATCAAAAGACAATCCTGAAGCTGTGTTGTTCTTCATATAACCAATTGTTCAACATACAGATTAAATAAGTAGGTGAAAGGATACAACCCAGACACACACATTTCTGATTTTAAACCACATAGAATGCCCTTGCTTTGTTTGAATTACTGACTCTCATTTTATGCACAGGTTCCACATGAGCACAGTTAACAGTTCTAGAATATACATTCTTTGCAATGCTATCTATGCTTTGCTAGGATCTACATAGTCATGTGCATTTGCATAGTCAATAAACACAAGTAAACATCTTTCTGGTATTTTCTTTCAGCAAAGATTGATCTTGAATTTCTGGAAGCTCCCTATTGATATGTTTCTGCAACTGATTCTTAATTATCTTCAGGCAATTTTACTTGTATTTGATATTAATGATATTGTTTAATAATTTTCACGTTCTAAATATCTTCCAGTCAGTTGGCTATCTATCTATCTATCTATCTATCTATCTATCTATCTATCTATCTATCTAGTTCACTGGTTTTCTTGTCTAGAAAACCCAGCATAAGAGAAACAAAGTCACAAGGCTGAGTTTTCTAAATTGGTTCTCAAATTTGGCAAATTTTAAAGGCATGGATAACTCTGTCTTTATTAGTAAAGAGAGTTGTAGGGTGGAGGCATGTCTGACCTCCACTTCATAGGAATTAGCCTTGCACTGATTTTGTTTGGTTCTCTTTCCCCCTTGTGGAGGAAGAGGAAGTCAGATATGGTCCCCACATAATTTTTTCAGTTGGCATCAGGAGGGGAATGATTGAAATGGCTCCAGACTCATGGAAGGATGATGTTTTATAAAGAAAGAACCAAGGGGCATGGGAAGTGCAACTTTTCATTTTTAGATGGCTAGTTTGGATTTTGTTACCTATAATGGCTGAAAGGAATGTATGAGATAAAATGCTTCAGCTGAAGGGAATATAGCAGCTTCTGGAGTTGCCTAAAGCAGAGGTGATGCTAATTGAACAGGATGGCTCATAGAAGGACCAGGACCTACTGAGTCTACCCTGTCAGAGGCCCCAGGCTATATGCATATGAATGGGATCAGTCCAAGGGTAAAAAAAAGATTGAACTTGAGTATTTTTAAAGATTTATTGTTTGACTGCCTTATGGATACTAGCTAACCCTGCCTATTACTGTAAAATATACATATATATGTGATGAAAATAAATAGTGAGGTTATTATTACAAAAAGCTTGCAAACCCACCTTCAGCTTTTACTTGATTGGTTTACTAAAAGGTAAATTTGAATTTGGTTAGAAATACATTTGCATTTGAAGAAATATGCAGACCATCCCTGAATTGCTGGGAGAATAGTGGATTCATGATTGAAAGGAAGTGTGTAAACAAAACAAAACAAAAAAAAAAAAAAAGAGAGAGAGAGAGAGACTATTTGGCTTTTTAAGTTTCAAGCAAGATGTTTGCCTTGGAGGCATAAAGGCCAGGAAAATCTGTGCTCATCAGAGAAAACCCTCTCTTGGGACTGATGCATTAAACACTAAAGACCAAAGACCAGAAGAGTTGTGGGATGACATCAAGAACATCATTCATGAAGAGAGCAAAAAGTCATTAAGAAGACAAGAAAGAAGGAAAAGCTCAAAATGGATGTCAGAGGAGACTCTGAAACTTGCTCTCCAGC
>NW_006408803.1:2868008-2880237 GCF_000296735.1 Chrysochloris asiatica
TTTTGGAAGAAGTGCAGCCAGAGTGCTCCTTGGAGGCCAGGATGGCTAAGCTTCCTCTCTCATACTTTGGACATATTGTCAGGAGAGAACAGTCAAGGGAGAAGGATGTCATGCTGGGTAAGATTGAGGGTCAGAGAAAAAGAGACGGAACCCCAACGATATGGATCAGTCAGGTAGCATCATTGATGGCATCAAGTATGGCAGCGGTGGTGGGGTTGGCCCAGGATCGGACATTGTTTCATTCTGCTGAGCATGGTGTCGCTATGAGTCGGTTCCGACTCGATGGCACCTCACAACAACAACAACAATTTTCCCAGATTCATACTTCATACATTCCATGTTCTGTTTTTCAATGGATGTTTTCAGCTCTTTCTCTTCATTTTGAGTTGTGTTGCATCAGCAAATGAAGGTCCCGCGGGCTTTTCTCCCATGTGCTTTTCTCCATCCCACCATCATGATCAGCTTTGAGGAGGCAGCTCTTCCCTAGTCACATTTTGAATGCCTTCCAACCTGACGGGCTCATTTCCCAGCACTATATCTGTCAGTGGTTCTCTGCTATTCATACTGGTTTATAGCTTCCAGAATCACAGCAACTTATAAACCAATACAGTACGACAAACTGACAGATGAGTGGTGGTCTCCTCATATGTTTATATAAATATATGTCACTAGTTTTGCTTCTTTACACAACCCATTCCAAGTAAAGGTGTTTCTACCTTGTGGCTATTCCTCCTTAACATTGGCTATTTTCTGTTTGTTTGTTTTTTAATATTAATCATTCAGCAGGAGTAAAATGGTATCACATTTTGTTATTCATTTGTATCCTTCTGATGATCAATGTGTTCATGTGTTTGGCTACCATTTTAATGATCTGTTTTGTAAAATATCTATTCAAGTCTTTACCCATTTTATAATACACTAGTTTATTTTGTTTTGTTTATTTCACCTATCAAAATCCTTATCGAAATTGCTTCAATATTTTTTCTTTAATCTTAGGTGCAAAAACAGAGATAACATTTCTTATGTATGGGAAGAATAGTAAAAGATTTTCCACACCACAAATTTTTGACAAAATTTGCAAACATGAATTTATTTTATTTAACTTAATTCAACTTGCTCATGAAATTACCATTGTTATCTCAATATTTAATTCAGTTACTGATAGTGAAAAAAATAACCTCTTTTAAATAAAACAAAATTAAAGGATTTCCTTACTTATATCTTTTCTACTAAACTGTGCCCCACCACTGATGAAAGCACAGGATGATAGTAAAGTTATATTGAGGATTTTTTTTTTTTTTTTCATTATGTCATCACTATTAAATCCTTCATGGCTGCCATTGTATGTCATTGATTTCTTCCTGGCCTCTGGATGTTTGTTGAAATTCACTTTTAATAGTTTCAAAAACTCACATGTTATCCACATACAAGGAGCCTAGTATTTTCAACTTGTCCTGACAGTAGACTCTGTCACTTACACCAACACTCAGCATTTTATAATTACTCATAGAATTATTAAAAATATTAGATCTTTCAGGTAATTGTTATTGTTTATAGGTGCCAGTGTGTTTACTCTAACTCATAGCCACCCTATACACAACAGAGTAAAACACTGCCTGGTTTTGTGCCATCCTTACCATTGTTATATTTAAACTCAGTGTTGCAGTCACTGTGTGAATCCGTTTTTTCCCTGACCCTCTACTCTACCAAGACTGATGTCTTTTACAAGTGACTGGTCTCTACAGATAGCTTGTCTAAGTACATGAGACAAAATGTCAGCATCCTCACATCTAAGGAACAATCTCTATACTTTGTTCAAGACAGACTTGTTCCTTTTTCTGGCAGTTCATGCTATATTCAGCCTTCTTTACCAACACCATAATTCAAATGGTCTGATTTTTCTACAGTCTTCCTTATTCATTGCTCAGATTTTGCATGCATGTGAGGTGGTTGAAATACTTTGGCTTGGGTCAGGCACACCTTAGACTTGAAAGTAACATCTTGCTTTTTAACACATTAGGAGGTCTTTTACAGCATATTTTTCTAATGCAGTATGCCATTTGGTTTCTTGAGTGCTACTTCAATGATCATTGATCGTGAATCCAAGAAAAATTAAGTCTTTGGCCACTTCAGCCATTTCTATTTATCATGACATTGTTTATTGGTTCACTTATGAGATTGTTTTTGTGTGTTTTCTTTACATCAAAGTGCAACCCATATTGAATACTGTATCCTTTGATCTGCATTAATGTTTCAAGTCTTCTTCTATTCCAGCAAGCAAGGTTGTGTCATATGTGTATCACATGTTGTGAATGATGCCAATCTTTATTCCACGCTCCTCTTTATATTATCCAGCTTCTCTGATTATTGGTCAGCATACAGATCATTTAAACACAAGGGAAGGCTACAACCTTGGCACACATCTTTCCTGATTTTAAGGCATTAAGTATCTCCTTGTTATGTTCAAGCAACTGCCTCTTGTTCTATGTATAGATTACTTATGAGAACAATTAAGTGTTGTGGAATACCCATTCTTCATAATAATATCCCTAGTTTGTTATGATCCACACAGTCAAAAGCCTGTGCATAGTCAATGCAGCACAAGTAAACATCTTTCTGGCATTCTTTGCTTTTAGTAAAGATGCAACTGATGTCAGCAATGATATCCCTAATTCCAAATCCACTTCTGGTAGTTTTCCCTTGATGTACTGTTGCAACTATTTTCCAATAATTGACAAAATTTTATTGCACATGATGTTAGTAAAATTGGTTGATGACATCCACATTCCATTGCATCCCTTTTTTGGAATGGGAAAAGATACAGATTTTTTTTGCCCACTTGTGTGCAGTTTCTGAGCATAGATAATTAAGCACTTCTAGTGCTGCATCAGTTTGTTAAAGATTTCAATATGTATTCCTTCAATTACTGGGACCCTGTTTTTCACAAATGTCTTCAGTGCAACTTGGACTTCTCCTTCAGTATCATTGGTTCTTTATCATACACTACCTCTTGAATTACTGAAACCATTAATTTTTAGTAAAATGACTGAATTCCTTTCATTTTCTTTTGATTCTGTCAACATCATTTGGTATTTTGCTCATGGAGTCCTTCAATAGTACAAATCAAGGCTTTAATTTTTCTTCAGTTCTTTCAGCTATAGAAATGCTGAGCATGCTCTTCCCTGTAGGCTTAATGAATCCAAGTGTTTGCAAATTTCACTATAATAATTAACTTTGTTTTCTCAATCTGCCCTTTGAAAATTTCTGTTCACCTCTTTTACTGCCTTATTTCTTCCATTCACTTTAGGTTCTCTATACTTAAGAGCAATGTCCAGAGTCTTTTCTGACATCCATTTTGGTCTTTTTGTTATTTCCTGTCTTTTTAATTGCCTTTAACTTTCTTCTGGTATAATATTTTTAGTGTCATCGCTCAGCTCTTCTGGTATGTGGTCATCAGTGTCTAATTAATCAAATCTGTTCTGGAGATAGTCTCTAAATTCTGGTGGGATATATTCAAAGTCATACTTTGACTCTAGTTCATTTGTTTTAATTTTCCTCAGCTTTAGCTAGAACTTACATATGACCAATTGATGTCCTGTTCCACAGTCAGCCCTTAAACTTGTGTTGGCTGATGATACTGAGTTTCCTCACAATCTCTTCCCATAAGTAGCTGACTTGATTCCTTTGTATTCCATTTGGCGAGGTCTTTTATGTTTCTTAAAACAGGTATTTACAATTAATAAATCATTGGTTTTGCAAATTCTACCAAGCAATCTCCAGTATCAATTATATCAATAAGATAATATTTTCCAACTGCTGATTCTTCTTCTAATTTTTTTTAATGTTTTATTATGAATTATGTAATAGTTTACATGGAATAACATTCACTTTACATTCATCCTATCATATATCTTTTCATTGTCATGGTTACAATCCCCTCCATGTATCATCAACCTACCAAAGGATATACCATGCAAGCCTGCCCCTCCCCTCCTCCCACCCCCGGTCATCAGCACACAGCCCCTCTCCCTTTCTGAGTCTAAAGTCCCCAGCCACTCCTGCTCTCCATGTCATCGTCTCTGCCTCCATCTCTGGCATCACTGGGTCTATGGATAGAGTCCCACTCTCTGCTCTTCTCCCTTGATGGCCCAGGAACCTCTGCTTCTGGACTGCAAAGTCCACTCCCCTCCTTTTGCTACAAAACGTCTACCTTTACATTCAACTCTCACAGTCAATCCTAATAACAATTATTCACTACTTTACCACAAGAGACCTATCCCCATCTCTTTTCACCAGCCCCGACCAGAAAGATTGGATACTACTCATTTGAGAGATTCTACCTTCTTCCATGCCCTCTGGATTTAGGCTCCCTATTGAAAGCTTGTAAGCCAGTCACTTCTTGCCTTTGTAGCCCCCCCAACCCTCCTTTTTGGGTAGCTAATGTCCAAGTTGCCCATCCCTGTCTACTCTGAGTATGGAGGAAGTGGGAATGATCCTCACTGAAACAATTTGTTCTCTCTTTTGAGCTACTGCATCCATACGTGTAGGCCAACTTCATCAAATTTCCTTTTCATTCTCTTTTTTTCCTCTTCATTCTCCTTCTAGTTGAGCTCTGATCAACCAGTCATTGAAGCCAGGTCAAGTGGGTATTATCTGTAAGTGTGGGTGTTTTTATGCATATGCCCTCTCTTCTTATCAGCTGGACGCTTCACTCTGGACTCTAGTTCTCTGTGGCTATGTCACTGACTCTGGGCCCAAGAGTCCCCAGGTCTTGCCACACTGCTTGGCAACCAGGTCTCCACCTGTGTTCACAGGATTATATTGAACATTGTAGGGCTTAGCTTGCAGCTTCGTTGCTGTTTTTCCCTCACTTCCTCTTATCAGTGGCAAACGTGGTCACCAATGAGACACATGCCTGCTTGTGTATTCCCATTGAGTTTTAGCCTTGGAAGGGAGTTTGCCCTGAGAGGACCCGACCATTTGCCTTGATGTCTCCTGAGTGAGCAACTTGCTTGTTCTTGTAGTAGTCAGTCAGACCCCCATTATTGTTTTGTATTTTCCTGTCAGTCTGTCTTTCAACAAGTATTTTCTGTTCTTTTAGCCACTCCAGGCTGGTCAGTTTGTCCTTTCAAGTGGAAATTTCCCACCTCAGAAGATTCTGGATGGGGTTCAGGATTCCACCTATGGTCTTATGTAATGCAGAGGCTCCACAGGAAGTCTCCTTCACTGGGCAAATTGTATACCCATTTTTTAGATATTCCAATCAGTTATAGGCAGAACATGGACTTACAAGCTTTCTGTCATGGTATTTCTGGTTATTCCTTTCTCTCCCCCTCAAGTGTCTATTTTATAATGGTATGCCAGGCAAACCAAGATTCAAAAGACAACTAAGCATTGTAACATTATTTCCCCCCTTTTACCCATTCCAGCCATGTCTCAATCCCTATATCCCAGAGCTGTGCTGTTTCAAGGTTGTTTATACATCATTATTTACCTCTGTCCTACATAGTGCATGAAAACTTGCCTAATTGTTTTCCCACAAGCCTTGTTCTTCCATTCCCCTCCCCCTTCTTGTGCATTGCTCCCCTCCCTAGCATCCAACTATCCTGTGTCTGTTCCCTAACCTGTGCTCCAACTTCCCCTCCATCCTCTCACCACACATCCTGGTAAACAGCAAAGAATCCCCACCCACCCCCACGTTTAGTATAGGTTCTTTTTCTTAGTCTTTTATAGTAGTGGTCCTATGCAGTATTTCTCCTTTTGTGACTGACTAATTTCACTCAGCATAATGATCTCAAGGTTCATACATGTTATGTGGTGGCTTGCAGCTTCCTTATTATTCTTCAATATAGCATAATATTCCATTGTGTGTATGTAGCACAGTTTGTATATCCATTCTTCAGTTGATGGGCACTTTGGCTATCTCCATTTTTTGTTATTGTGAATAGTGCTGCTATGAACATTGTTATGTATATATCTACTCGTTTTATAGTTCATATTTCTTGTGGGTAAATACCAAGTAGAGGAATTACTGGATCATAAGGTATTTCTATTTCCAACCTTCTGAGGAAGCGCCATATCACTTTCCAGAGAGATTGGACCATTTTTAAATCCCACCAGCAATGCAGGAGCTTCCCAATCTCTCCACATCCTCACCAGCATTTATTGTCCGCTAATATTTTTGGTCTTTGCTGTTATTACTGGTGTGAGATGATATCTCACTGTCTTTTTGATTTGCATCTCTCTAATGGCTAATGATCGTGAACATTTCTTCATATGTTTGTTGGCTGCCCGGATCTCCTCTTTGGTGAAATGTCTGTTCATATCCTGTACCCATTTTTTAATTGGATTATTTGTCTTTTTCTTGTAGAGGTGTTGTAGTTTCCTATATATTTTAGAAATTAGTCCCTTGTCTGATGTGTCATTGCAAAAGATTTTTCCCATTCTGTGGGTTCCCTTTTTACTCTTCTGATGAAGTCTTTTTATGCACAGAAGTTTTTAATTTTAATATGTCCCAATCATCAATTTTGTCCACATTTGTTTGTGTAGTTTTCAAAATCTTTGGTAGTCTGTGTAGTCCCTGAATTACTACCATCGTATTTGTCCCTATTTTTTTATTGATGGCCTTCATTATTTTGGGATTCACATTTAGATCTTTAATTCATGCTGAGTTGGTTTTTGCATAAGGCTTGTGGTGAAGTTCTTGTTTCAATCTTTTGCATATCACTTTCAAGTTCTGAAAGCACCATTTGTTGAAGAGGCTATCCCCTCATCATATGATATATTTAGGTACTTTGTCAAAATTCACTTGGCTGTATGTGGATGGGATAATTTCTGGATTCTCTATTCTGTTCCATTGACCAATGTATCTTTTACTGTACCAGTATCAGACTGTTTTGACCTCTGTAGTCGTGTAATAAATTTTGACATAAGGGAACGAGAGGTTTCCAACCTTATTCCTCTTTTTACTCAGTACTTTGCTTTTCCTGGCTTTCTTTTTTTTTACATATATAGTTTCAAATTGTTTTTATCATCTCTTTGAAGAATGTTGTTGGAATCTGTATTGTGATTACATCATATGTTTAAATTGCTTTAGGCAGTGTTGACATTTTCACAATGTTATGTGTTCTTATTCAGGAGCGTAGTACATACTTCCATTTTTGCAGGCCTCTTTTGGTTTCTTGCAGTGATGTTTTGTTGTTTTCTTTGTATAGATCTTTTGTTTCTCTAGTTACATTTATTCCTAGATATTTCATCCTTTGGGTGGCTATTATAAATAGTATTGCTTTCCTAATGTCCTTTTCAGTGCTGTTGTTTTTGGTATAGAGGCATCCAACTGATTTTTGTATGTTCATCTTATATCCTGCCACTTTGTTGAATCTTCCAAAGATGTCTAGCAGCCTTTTTACTGAGTCTTTGGGGTTTTCTATGTATAGGATCATATCATCTGCAAATAGAGAGATTTTATTTCCTCTTTGCCAATTTGGATGCCTTTAACTTCACTACCCTGCCGTATAGCTCTGGCTAAGACTTCCAAAACAATATTGAATAGGAGTGGTGACAAAGGGCATCCTTTTCTGGTTCCCATTCGTAGAGGGAAGTCTTTCATTTTCTCTCCTTTGAGAGTAATGTAGGCTGTTTTATTTTGTATATATGCTATTAATTATGTTGAGGAATTTCCCTTCAATTCCTACTTTGTTGCTTGTTTTTATCAGGAATGGATGTTGGATTTTGTCAAATGCCTTTTCTGCATAAATCCATATGATCATGTGGTTCTTTTCTTTTTTCTTATTTATATTGTCTATTATATTGATCTTTTTTCAAATGGTGAACCATCATTGCATCGCTGATATGAATCCCACTTGATCATGATGTATGACTTTTGCTGTTCTGCTGGATTCTGTTGGCTAGGATTTTGTTGAAAATTTTTGTATTTATGTTCATGAGGGATATTGGTCTATAATTTTTTTTCTTAGTGACATCCTTCTCTGGTTTTGGTGTGAGTGCTATGTTTCTGGTGAGAGATCCGAGGTTTATCTGACTTGCTTGCCTTTGTATGTAACAGTTTTCTTTTCCCTAGCTGCTTTCAGGAGTCTCTCTTTATCTTTATTTTGGAGAGCTTGATTATTATATGTCTTGGTGATTATTTTTGGAGTCTATCCTTCCTGGGTTTCATTGAGCTTCTTGAATGTTTATCCTTTCATTTTTTAGGATGTTAGCGAAGTTTTCTTCTAGCAGTTCTTCAACTATTTCTTCTGTGGACTTGTGTGATTCTTCCCATTCTGGAATGCTGATAATTCTTAACTTATTCCTCTTCATGTTTTCCAATATGACTCTTAGACCTTCTTCAGATTTTTTTATCCTTTTATCTTCTTCATCTTCTATCTTAATGGTATTGAGATATTTGTCTTCCAGCTCACTATTTCTGTCTTCTATCTCTTCTATTCTATTCCTTTGTCCTTTCATTGTATTGTCTATTTCTGATATTTCATTATTGATCATTCGGATCTCTTTTGTAGGTTTTGAATTGTTTCTCATGCTGTATCTATCTTATTTGATTTTTCCTGTAACACTTTCCTGACTTCTTCCTTATTTTTCTCAACTCCACTGTAAAGAGTTTTGAAACATTTTATAATCATTTTTCTGAATTCTTTCTCAGGCATTTCCAAGTCCTGCCGTCTTTCCAGAATGTAGTCCAGGTCTACCTCTAGGTCATTGTGTCTGAGATTTTATCTTGTTTCTGGACAAGATAAAATGATATGGTCATCTATTTTTGCTTCTTGGACATGTTTAGTGTTTATCTGTGACTGTAATACTTAATTGAGTGTGTGTTTTGGTAATTTTTTATGTTTTCTGATGGCTTCCAGGTAGATGTGATCAGGATGGTGGCTTTCCTTTTCACTCTTCTTATTGCTTAACTCAGAGTAACTTTCACAGATGCTGTCTGCCTCTCTGGTACATGGCAGTTGGTATTGGTTCTTGCCTGGATTTTGGTGTTTTATACAGAGTGATTGTAGCTTGACTATATGGCAGTAGTTACTGTATCTTCTTGAGTAATATAGTGAGAAAAATTGTCCCCCAATGATAAAAGGGGGAATATAAAACAGCCACATCGAAAAAACAAGGAAAAAAAAATCACCAAAACAACAACAACAAAACAACTAAATTGGATACTGTAGTCTATAATCACAAAAAACGGAGAGGAGGGAAAGGAAAAAAAAAAATCTGTAGCCTAATATTAGTATGACTTTAATGTCCTCTTCCAGCTTCTTGCCTTCAAGGCCGTCTGATAAATTTCAAGACGTCACTATTAGTTGTTATGCTATACCTCAAGATTTAATTTAATTTTTGGCCTGTTTTGTTTTTAAACTCTCTTTCCCTCTCCACACCCCTGGTTCTGGCCTTCTCCATATTAAAAACAGTTCACTGCCAGCTCTTGGGCTGAGATTATCTGTGCACATGTGTGGCAAAAGAACCTGCCAGTGGTGGGGGTGGGGAGTGTCCACTCGCTCAGTCACTACCTCTAGTTACCAGAATAGAGGTTCACAAACAGTGGGTGGCTAATGAACATATACTAAAAAAAAAGAAAAAAGAAAATCAGAACAAAGCAAAACTGACATACTGTATTGGCCACCTTTGCTCTGAGTTTCCCACTGAGTTATTCCATGGTGATTCTGTTCCCCCACTTGGTCTTGCCATTTGGTCTCATCCAAGTTGTCAGATCCAGGCCACTGAGCCTTTCTAATTCAAAAGCATGCAATTTCTTATTTCTGTAACAAGTTCCACTAGCTATAAGCTTCAAACTTTTGAAATATTCCTACCTATGTGGTTCAGAGTTTTGGAGCTCTGCCCTGAAATCACTTCGCCTGGTATTCTGTGGTATTGCTGACAGCAAACTTCACTGCACCTCTACCCTATCCACCATCAAGCCCCATCAAGCCCTGTAAATGTTCTTTTGGATGATGGCCATGCAATCATTCTTCTTCAATTTGTCATTCCTCATGTAGCAAACCATGTGATTGTCAGATTCAAAACAGTCTATACCAATAGATTCAGCTCACTAATGCCTAGGATATTTATCTTTATGCATTCCATTTCATTTTTGACAACTTTCAATTTTCCTAGATTCATACATTGTACATTTCATGTTCTTATTATTTATGGATGTTTGCATACTTTTCTCCTCATTTTGAGTTGTGATCCATCAGCAAATAAAGGTTTCAAAAGTTTTGCTTCATTTATTTCATCATGGTTAATGCTAATTTGAAAAGACAGTTCTTCATCAGTTCACTGATGCCTAGGATATTGATCTTTATATGTTCCATTTCATTTTTGACAGTTTCTAATTTTCTTAGATTCATACTTAATACAATCCATGTGCTGATTATTACTGAGTATTTGCAGCTGTGTTTTCCTATTTATCTTATGCCCTATCAGTTTAAAAAGGTTCTAAAAGTTTTGTTCCCCACATCACTAAGGTTAACTTAACTTTGAGGTGGTAGGTCTTCACCAATAATATTTTGAGTGCCTTCTAATTTGAAAGACTCATTTTCCCTCTCTGTATTAAACAACTTTCCCCTGCTGCTCATAATGTTTTCATGTCTAACACTTCAGAAGTGCTTAGCCTCTCAATTCTAATCTATCATAGTCTGGAAGCTCTGCTGCAAACTGCTCACCATGTGTAATCTTGTTGGTATTTATAATACCAGTGGCATAGCTCCCAGCATCACAGCAACACTCAAACCAGCAGAGTACCACAAACTGACAGATAAGTGGGAATCTAGACGAATTCTGTAGTGATGCATATAGAAGAAGTCTTCAGCATATCTTTACCTAAATATATCATGTTAACACTTTTATTTCACTCTACATTTTGGCAACTGGTACTGAATGGTGTTTCTTCTCAGAAAATAGGATTATGAGTTTTCAGTTTCTCCATCAACTTATCTGAATTTTCTCTCTTCTTCCTCTTCTGCTTGGTCTTATGTTTATGAGGATGAGAAATAGATCCTTGTTCAGTAGACTCAATTCCTACTGTCTTAATCCTAGCCTTACCTTCTGCATATTTATCCAGAAATTCTTTAACATCTTTGAAAGGTTTTCTCTTTTTCCTTTTTTAATTTTAAAATAGTTTTTGAAATATTCCTTTGTTCTACTTTATGTCTATTTTACCTAACAAAAGAAACGTTATTGATCTAATGGCTAGATGTTGTTATATGCCGTGGAGTCGGTTCTGACTCATAGCGACCCTGTACAGGGTTTCCAAGGCTGTAAATCTTTACGGGAGCAGAAAGCCTCCTCATCTTTCTCCCGCAGAACAGCTGGTAGTTTCGAACTGCTGAACTTGAGGTTAGCAGCCCTATTCATAACCACTATGCTACCAGAGCTCCTAGAGAGCATAGATAAAAGTTTAAGGCTAGTGTTAAGAACAATAACAAAAAAGATAAAACAAACTCTGTACTATATATCCATAGAATTACTTGCTTAGAAGTGAAAGGGAACCTATAAGTGTATGTTCATGTAAAAGAGTAAAAGGATAAAATACAGAGAAATATGTAATTAGGTGTCAAGGAGTCCTTACAGTGACCTGACCAAGTGCAGTGTGAGTATTTGTCTGCAGACTCTGAAATAAAAGACCATTAGTATTACATGAAGAAGAAATCGATATTTTCTTATGCCAACTGTGAGGGCGACTGATACCAGAGATTAATCAAGACAAAAATGCCATCTCAGTCAGAGGTCGGACACATAAACCATTTAAGAACACAAACGAACCTTGATGATTAGGGTAGGATATGTGGTAAGAGAACACTGATTGTAAATAGAATATACATAAAATAAAACTTAGGTTTTTGTTTTGTTTGTTTTATGTTCTGTTTATTTTTGAGAAACTTAATTTTAAAAAAGAAGAGACTGACAATTATGTTTTCTAAATCCATGATTTAGTCAGTCTTCTCACCCCATGCTCCATCAAGTAAACTGGATGCATTAGAATATATTGAAATCAATTATGGAATACAATATTGCTGTTCTGTACATCTGAAGAATAACGTACAATTTTAACATTCATTTAAAACACTCAGAGTTTTATGTATTGATATAAACTTGAATGGTACTGCTACAGCAGTGCCTTCATCTATGTTCTAACATGGATTTTTATCTTTGTAGCAGTGAAATGCTGGTGACTGGAATGCAAAAGTAGGGAGCAAAGAGGAAGGACCAGTAGTTG
>NW_006408803.1:2882634-2892368 GCF_000296735.1 Chrysochloris asiatica
TTATTTAAAGCTATAATTTATATTACATTGATCATTTTTATATTTGTAAACTAAAATTATAGCTATTTTTAGTTTAAGAACTTATTTTGCTAAATGAGTTATAAAAAGTATAGAATAAGCCCAGCAAATGAACTCTGTAAATAAATAACCAGCTTTGAGATCTTTGGGGGAATATAGGATCCTTAGTTTAGAATCAGTGCTCTGAGTCTTTCCTTTCACTCAACTCTCTCACTTATAATTATCTTTTCTTGCAATTCCCATCTCTGCATAGCAGTGAACTAGATTTGGATCTAAATCTCTTCTTAGATTTTCTCTCCATAAATGACTATCTCACCACACGTATAGCATAGCTTATAAAATTTTTGTAAAGAGGTTTTGATTATGAAATTCAAATGCAGACACCTTTGTTTTCAAAGGTCTTTTGGATATATTATCATCTTTTCTCTGCAGACTCTACCCACTTAAATTGTTATTTACATCACTGTATTTTTTCCTGTATTCTCATCTGAATTTTTATTTCCTCTAATATTTTGTGATGTGGCACTATAGGATTATTACTGGAATGTGAACCACAAGTTTGGCAGTTCATACCTACCAGCTGCTCCTCAGAAACCCTATATAGGGTCACTATGAATCAAAACTCACTCAACAACATTAACAACAATGTTTTGTGAAGGAGTCCTGATTGTGCTGTAGGATAAGCATTGGATTGCTAACTATGGGGTTGACATATCAAACTAACCTATCATTCTGTGAGAGAAAGATGAGGCTTTCTGCTCTCATATAGATTCACAGCCTCAGAAACCCTATTATCAACCTGATCAACTCTATGGCAGTGAATTTGTTTACTGCTTTTTTTATTTAATTTTATTGTGAACTCATATTAGTCATATTATGCCATAGATTCCATTAGACCTAGAGGAATTCCTAGGTGGCACAAATGATTAAGCACTCCACTACTAATTTAAAGGTTGTCATTTCAAAGCCACCAAAAGATATGTTGGAAGGCAAGCTTGCTGATCTGCTTTTGAAAGATCATAGCCTTGAAAACTATGTAGGATAACTGTGTGCCTTTTTACTTTGCAAACCATAGGTTCACAATGAGTTGGAGTTGAACTGATGGCATCCAACAACAGTAACAGTGAGATTTGGGTTTAAATATACCATGTAGCCTTCCTCAGATGACTTTTGTAACTAAAGCTTTTTATAAACTTTCAATAAGCTTTTTTATGGATATGAATATGTTGATTATTATAGTTGATGTTGAATGCCCACCATCATATAGGCATTTAAAATTAGATCTTATACTGGGCTTTTCTGGATCATGTAGTTTGTGCAAATTACAAATATATCCCTACCCAATGTATGGAAGTGTTTTGTTTTTATTTTTTTAATGCTCCAGTTTGAATGCAAAGCTGAACTAGTCAATGTCCCTCAATAGCTACCTTTGTGAGGAAGACAATTTTCTGGTTCAGACTTTAACTTTTAAGAGTAGCGTTTTCTGGAGAGGTAGGGAAAGATGACGGACTAGGCAGAAAGGACCCTCAGAAGCAGATACAGAAAACTAGACATTACAAATTCATAGGATGGTCCTGGAACTCTCATCTTTAGATAAAGGAGCAAATAAATAGATAGATTGATTACCAGGAGAGAGAATTGAACAGATGCAGCAAGAAAGTAGGTGGCTTCTGATTTAGGATAGTCAACAGAACCCGCTGCATCCATTTTGTGTATGTGTGAGTAAATTGAGAGACAAGGAAACATTTTCATTGCAGAAGCCTGCCTGTTACTCACAGAAACAAAAGTGTAAGTATTTTTTCTTTTCTTTCTCTTTCTGATTCTTTGCACATTCTCTGGTACCCAAAGATGAGACTTCTATGAGTGGACACCCATAGGGAAAGTCCTGCTTGGATGTTTGGCTGTGTACAAAATTTAATTTTTTTGAAGGGGGAGGAAACAGCAGTAATTGTTGTTGTTGTTATTAGGTTCCATCAAGTTGATACTGACTCATAATGACCCTATGCACAACAGAATGAAGCACTTCCCAGCCCTGTCTCCTCTATCAGGTCCTGCTCCAAATTGTCCTTGGCCAGCCCTGGGCTAGCTCTCACTAAGAGAAGCTGCTGAATGGGAGTGTGGGGTAGAAGAAAAGGGAAAGAAAAAGACTGGTTTTATGTCAGAGAGGCATGGTGGGACCATCTTAAAATTTCTCAGGTAGCAAGTGGCCAGTAGGTGGTACAGAAGTATTATACTTATTTTTTCCTTTACTTTTCCTGTATATGTTTCATTGTTGTTGTTTTCCTTCACTCTTGTGGAAGTGTATTCTCTTCTTGTTTTACCTGACAGAACACAGCAACTGAAGCCCTACAGCCATCCCCTCTTCAGCCGCACCTCTTGGGCATAAGTTAATACCAGCTTCTATAAACAAGATCAACAACATCAGCCAATATCACCTAAATTCATCCTGAACTAAACTACGCAAATAGCGAACAGAGAATGGTGCACAAGCTCATCTCTTGATCACACCCACCAGAAGACAGTTGGGGAGTGTCTAAGAATACTCCAACATGCATTATAATTACAACACCACAATGATTTGAAAACAGCAGACAATCTCTGTTCATCTGAAAATAATGACATAGTAGCTCAAACAAATAACCGAGAGACAGAGATAGAAAATGTTTTTGAGGGAAAAGGTACTGGAGCTGTCTGAAAAAGAGTTCAGGAGAATGATATTTAGGTACCTACAAACTATTGGCAGAAAGCTTGAGGAAAACAATGAAAAATTCATAAAAGCACTACAGGAACAACCAAACAAAACAGACAAAGAATTGGAAACAATATAAAACCTTCAAACAGAAATTAATACTGAGATATTAGAAATGAACAATACACTGAAATGTCAAAGGAGATTTGTATTCATGGAAACTGGAACTGGTGATCTTGAAGATAATAAGTTAGAAGAATAATTGGAAAAAAGAATGAAAAAAATTTGAGAATGCCTAAGATTCATGTGGAACAACAGGAAGAGGAATAGCTTATGGGTGATCAGAATTCCAGATTAGAAAGAGACAAAAATACCACAGAAAAGATAATCAGAAAGCTGCTGGAAGAAAGATTTCCAAACATCATGAAAGATGAGAAGATAAGCATTCAAGAAGCTGAACAAATCCCAGGCAGGATAGACCTCTAAAAAATATCACCAAGACATATCATAATGCAACTCTCCAAAATCAATGACAAAGAAAGAATCCTGAAATCATCTCAAGAAAAATGATATCTTACTTAAAAGGGATACCAAAGACATTAAGCTCTGATTTCTCAGAAGAAACCATGCAGGCAAGAAGGAAGTGGGGAGATATATAAAAAACTCTGAAAGAAAAAACAAGCTGCCAACCAAGAATCATACACCCAACAAAAATCATACTCTTAAATATGTTGGCAAAATTAGAACATTTGCAGATAAACAGATATTAAAGGATTGTGTAAAAACCAAGCTAACTCTACAAAAAAAAAAAAAAACAAAACAAAAAAAACCCTAAAGGGATTTCTTTTGACTAGAACCAACAAAGGCAGACAATAACCAGAAATAGACATACAGGAAATACCATCTGGAATTCAGTGCAGGTAAGGAAGTGTACAGAGTAGAACAAAACTACATGATAGAAAATAGGGAACCAGAGATATCAATTTATTATGAGGACAACTATAATGCAAATGGAGGAAAAAGTATAGTTACAGATTTCTAGGTGGTGAGGAGGTCAAGTGGATTCCAAGATAAAACAGATAATTTTTAAATGTGGAAGAAATGAATAAAGTACAGGGTAACCTCAATGCATCTTAATACACCTTCACATCAAATGAAGAAGAGGAAAAAATCCATGAAGATTTTATAAACATTGAAACTATGAAGAAATTGACAAGAAAAAGCACACAAAAAAATGAACTCAACACAGGAATCCATGCTGAACAAAGAAAGCAGCTGCACTACAAAAAACATATACATCAAAATGACTACAATACCTATTGGTAATCATGCTGAACACCAGTGATTAAATAATCCAGTGAAGAGACAGAGAGTAGCTGAATGGATAAGAAAACAAGACCCCTCAATATGTTGTCTACAAGAGACATATCTTACACTCAAACCCAAACATAAAAAATTAAAATGGAAAAATATGTCAAGCTAATAGCAATCAAAAATAAGTAGGAGTGACAATATTAAGCTAATGGCAATCAAAAATAAGTAAGAATGGCAATATTAATCACTGATAAAATAAGCTTTAAGGCAAAAACCAGCACAGAGCAAAGAAGAACATTATCTCATGATTAAAGCATCAATTGAACAAGGGGACATAACCATAATAAATATCTATGTTCCCAAGAAGAAGATTTAAAAATATGTAAATCAAACTCTAATAGAATTTAAGAAAGAAATAGACAACTCTACAATAATAGTGGGGGATTTTAATATATTACTTCTGGAAAGAAAAACAGAAAGAAACTAATAAAAGACACAGAGGAAATAAACAACACTATCAATCAACTTGATCTCAGACATTTGTACAGAGCACTCAAACTAACAACAGAACAATATACAGTCTTTACCAGTATACATGGTACATTCTCCATAATGGATCATTTGTTATGCCAAAAAAAACTCAATAAATTTAAAAACATCAAGATATTATAAAGCATCTTCTTAGATCACACTGTGATAAAATTAGGATCCAACAATACGAAGATCAAGGAAACAAAATCAGATATTTTGAAACTGAGAAACAAGCTGCTTAAAAGCTACTGGGTAATAGAACAAATAAAAAATGAAATAAAGAAATTCCTTGAAGCAAATTACAATGAAAATACACATACCCAAGCCTTTGGAGGACAACAGGAAAAGCAGTGCTAAGAGAACAGTTTATGGCAATAAATAATCACATTTGAAAAACAGAAAGAATCAAAATCAATACATTAACACAATTAGAGAAATAGTAAAGTAAGCAGGCAGTCACCAGAAGCAAAGAAACAATATTCTTGTTGTTTATAAGTGCCATTGCGTCCGTTCCAACCCATAATGGTCCTGTATAGGGTTTCTGAGCAGCAGCTGGTGAGTTTGGACCACCAAACTTGTTATTCAAACCGATCTTGTGGGCAAGCAATTATCATATAGTGCCATATCAGGACTTGGGGCAGAAATAAATATATTAAAAAATAGAAAAACAATAGAAAGAACCAACAAGACAAGAAGCTGGTCCTTTGAAAGGATTAATAAAATTGACAAACCATTGGCAAATCTCACAAAAGAAAAATCGGAAAAGACACAAATAACATACATAAGAAATTATATGGGTGACATCACAACAGAGAAAATGGAAATAAAAAAGATAATAAAGGAATACTGTGAAGAGTTGTAATCCAACAAATTTGAAAACCTAGAAGAAATACAAAAACTTTTAGAAAAACACAACCAACATAAACTAACAAGAGTGAAGTAGAAAACTTGAACAGATCTATAACAAAAGAAAAAAAATGACCAAGTTATTAAAAAAAAAACAAATAAAACAGGCCCAGATATCTTTCCTGTTGAATTTTACCACACATTCAGAAAAGAGATAACACCAAGTTTACTGAAACTATTACAATATATAGAAAAGGATAGAAAATCTGTAAATACATTTATGAAATGAGCATAGTCCTCATACAATGGTGCTGGCAAGAACCAAAGAAGGACATCACAAAAAAAGAAAATTATAGACCAATATCCCTCATGCACAGAGATGCAAAATTCTCAACAAAATCCTAGTCAATAGAATTCAACATGTGAAAAATATAATAAATCATGACCAAGTCAGACTCATCCCAGCATGCAAGGATGATTCAATATTAGAAAAACAATCACCATAATTCAGCATGTAAATAAAAAAAAAGGAAAAGAACCACATGATCAAACTGATTAATGTAGAAAAGGCACTTGACAGAATCCAACATCCATTATCGATAAAAACACTCGTCAAAGAAAAATTGAGGAGAAATTCCTCAACATAATTAAGACCATCTATACAAATCCAACAGTCAGAATTAATCTCAATGGAGAAAAACTGAAAGCGTTCCCTTTATGAACAGGAACTAGACAAGGATTCCTTTTAGCATTACTACTATCCAATATTGTGTTCGAATTCTTAGCCAGAGCTATAAAGCAATTTAGAAAAATTAAAGGCATCCCAGATTGGCCAGTCCTGTGTGGCACTGCAGTATATACACTGTACCAAAAGGTCAGTTAGAACTGCAAGGGTGATGGTTCAAACACAACAGCCACTCCATGGAAATCCTATTCAGATTCATTATGAGACTTGATGGCACTTAACATAATAATTTGGCTGAGAAGACATAAAACTTTCTATATTTGCAGTTGATATGATCTATACATACAAAACCCCAATGAACTCATTGAAAATTTTAGCAAAGTGGCAGGGTATAAAACCAATATACAACAATTAGTTGGATTCCTGTATACTTTATACAGGCTATTAATAGAAGGAAATTAGGAAAGACTACCATAAAGCAGCAGTCAAGAGATCAGACAACGTATTGCATTGGACAAATCTGATGCACAGGAACTTTCTAAAGTGTTGAAGAGCAAAGATATCACCTTGTGGACTAAGGTGTGCCTGACCCAAGCCATGGTATTTTCAATAACCTCATATGGATGTGAAAGCTGGATGGTGAATAAGGAAGATCGTAGAAGAATTGATGCCTTTGAATTGAGGTGTTGGAGGAGAATACTAAAACTGCCATGGACTGCCAAAAGAACCAATAGATCTGTTTTGAAACAAGTGCAGCCAGACTGCTCCTTGGAGGCCAGGATGGCTAAGCTTCATCTCTCATACTTTGGACATATTGTCAGGAGAGAACAGTCTCTGGAAAAGGATGTCATGCTGGGTAAGATGGAGGGCCAGAGAAAAAGAGGAAGACCCCTAATGAGATGGATCAGCCAGGTAGCATCATTGATGGCATCGAGTGTGGCAGCAGTAGTGAGGTTGGCCCAGGATTGGACATTATTTCATTCTGCTGTGCATGGGGTCACTATGAGTCGGTTCTGACTCGATGGCACCTGACAACAACAGCCATTTAGAATCACTACCTAAATGATGAAATACTTAGGTATAAATCTAACTAGAGAAACAAAGGTCTATACAAAGAAAACTACTTGAAACTACTACAAGAAACAAGAGATTTACAAAATTGGAAGACTATACCAGGCTCATGGATAGGAAGATTTAACATTGTGAAAATGTCAATACTATCCAAAGCAGTCTATCTATCTATATATATATACGACATAATCCGAATCCAGCTTCAAATACCATTCTTTAAAGGAGTGGAAATAATGATCAAGGAATTTATATGAGGAGGAAAGAGACCTCAGAGAAGCAAAACACTGATTAAGAAGAATAACAAATTTTGAGGCCTCTCACTTTCTGATCTCAAAAAATACCATACAGCCATAATGGTTAAAGCAGCCTGGTATTGATACAAAGAAAGATAAATAGATTAATGGAACAGAATTGAGAACCCAGAGACACATCCATCCACATACAGTCAACTGATCTTTGACAAAGGACCCAAACACATTAAATTGGGAAGAGATAATTTCTTCAACAAATGGTGCTGGCAAAATTGGAAATCAATTTGCAGAAGAAGGAAACAAGACCAGTACTTCACACCATATACAAGAAACAAATGCAATGTGGATTACAGACCTAAATATAAAACCTAGCACTCTAAAGATCACTAATGAAAAAGTAGAGAGAAACATAGGGGCTCTAGTGCAAGGCATTCTGGTAGCGTATGGTTACGAATTGGGCTGCTGACCTCAAGGTCAGCAGTTCAAACCTACTAGTTGCTCCATGAGAGAAAGATGAGGCATTCTGCTCCCATAAAGATTTACAGCCTCGGAAACCCTGTACAGGTCGCTATGAGTCAGAACCAACTCCACAGCAAACCACCACCACCACCAATAGAAGACAAAATTGAGACTGTGAAACTTAAGTGCATCAAAAGAATAAAAGGAGAGCCCACAGACTGGGAAACATGTTTTTGCAACAACATCAGATATAGGATTAACATCCAAAATTTATAGAAAACTATAGCACCTCTACAAGAAAAAGAATAACAACCCAACTTAAACTGGGTACAGGACATGAATAGATACTTCACCAAGGATGATATCCAGGTAGCCAACAAATAAATATATGAAGGAATTATCACAATCATTAGCCATTTGTTGTTGTTGTTGTTTTTTAAGTGCCATCGAGTTGGTACCAACCCATAGTGACACTGTATAGGGTTCACAAGGAGCAGCTGGTGAGTTTGAGCCACTGACCTTGAGGTTCATACTGACTTTTCAGTACAGCACATTAACCCATAGTGCCATACCAGAACTCCCATTAGCCATTAGCCACTGTTGTTGTTGTTAGGTACCATCGAGTCATTAGACAGATGCAAATAAAAACAACCATAAGATATAATCTCAAACCACCATTAACAGCAAAGTTCAAAACTACAGAAATCAACAAATGCTGGTGAGGGTATGGAGAGAACAAGACCCCTCTACATTGCTGGTGTGACTGCACTCTGGAGAATGGTATGGTGATTACTCAGAAAGTTGAAAAGAAAAAATTTATGATCCAGCAATCCCTCTCTTGGAATATATCCACAAGAAATTTGAACTAGGACACTAGTAGATACATGCACACCTATATTTATCACAGTACTATTCACAGTAGCAAAAAGATGAAGTTAGCATAAGTGCTCAACAATGCAAGAAGTGATAAACAAACTTTGATATACACACACAATGGAATACTATACAATGTTGAAGAACAATGATGAATCTGCAAAATGCTTCATAAATTGGATGAGCCTGAAGGGCATTATGTTGAGTGAAATTAGCCAATCACAAAAGGACAGATATTGTATGCAACCATTATTGTAAAAGCTTAAGTAAAGGTTTCCAGACTAAAAGAAACATTTTTTATGTTTACCAGTGGTGGGAAGGATGGGAGAGTAATTCACTGGCTAGAGGGTAGATACATGGTAGGCTGGGTGACAGGGAGGGCAATATACAAAAAGGAGGAGTGCAATATAAAAGAAGAGGCAGGGTGGCAGAAGAATGATGAAATATGTGAAGACACAGGGCATGAGCTAAAGGGAATAAATGTAAATAGTGATGTATACACAACCTAGAACAACTGTTTTGTGTATAGATACATGGATTGAGGTATAGGCAGAATGGGTAAGGGAGGAGATGATGGATATTTACATATTTCCCACAAATATACAAAAGTTTGAAAGAGGAAAAAGGATCATTCTTTGTTGGTTGCCAAGGTGAGAGGGAAGGGAGAGTAGTTCACTGGCTATAGGATAAAGACGTGTTGTTGTGTTGTTGTTGTTAGATGTTATTGAGTCAGTACCAACTCCTAGCGACCCTATGCACAACAGAAGGAAACACTGGTCGGTCCTGGGCCAACCTCAAAATCATTGCTACTCCTGAGTCCATGGTTGCTGCCACTGTATATGTATATACATACATATAAGGAGCTCTGGTAGTGTTGTTGTTGTTGTCTGGTGCCATCGAGTTGGAACCGACTCATAGCGACCCCATGCACAGCAGAACGAAACAATGTCCGATCCTGGGCCAACCTCACTACCGCTGCCACACTTGAGTCCATCAA
>NW_006408803.1:2892868-2894395 GCF_000296735.1 Chrysochloris asiatica
ATATAGTAGTGCTACGGGCTAATGCACTGGACAGAAAAGTTGTTTTGAGCCTCAGGGTTATCAGTTCAAGCTCATCAGCTACTGCTTGGAAACCCTATGCAAGGTCACTATGGATCAGAACTGACTTGACGGCACTTAACAACAACAACATATATATATGATATTTGTACACAGTTAATCACAGGGAGGACTGGAAGGCTTACGGCTAGGGGAATTTGTAGGAGAATCAATAAATCAATTGCCTTCTATTTCAAGACACTCAAGACACTCAGCTATTCTAGGAGTCACCATTTTGGGAGAGAACAAGTGGGAGAAGGATCACAGTAGCCACGAACTCCTAACAGAACTGAGGAGATACAGGTGTGAATGTTCTTTTCTTTTTTTGGTATCTGTTCATTGTTCATTGGTCTCTCCCTGATTGCACACCTCCATTCTGGTAAATAGAGGGGATACCTGAGCGAATGGATACCCAACCCCCACCCCTGGAGGGTTCTACTATGAATGCACACAGATCTCCTTGAAATTTAAAGTGACACTTTTGACATAAAATAATTCACAATAAAATATTTAAGAAAAAACAAAAACAAAAACAAAAACAAAATGGCCACCACTCATCTGGATGTCTTGTTGTAGTGGCTTCAGTTGCTGTGATTCTGAGAGCTATGCCACCACCGGTATTTTAAATAACCAGCAGGTTTCAGATAAGCTTCCAGACAAAAACAGACTAGGAAGAAAGAGTGACAAACTACATCTGAATCGTTAGTCCCTGAAAACCTAATGAATAGCAGAGAAACACTGTCAGATACAGTGCCAGAAAATGAGCCCCTCAGGTTGGAAGGCACTCAAAACGCAACTGGGGAAGAGACGACTCCTCAAAGTAGAGTTGACCATGATGATATGAATGGAGTTAAGCTTGTGGGAGAAAAGCCCACAGAAATTTTATTTGCTGTTGGGGAACAACCCAAAATGAAGAGAAACAGCTGTAAACATCCATTGAAAATCAGAACATGGAATGTACGAAGTATGAACCTGGGAAAATTGCAAGTTGTCAAAAATGAAATGGAATGCATAAACATCGATATCTTAGGCATTGTTGTTGTTATGTGCCGTGGAGTCGGTTCCGACTCATAGCGACCTTGCACAGGGTTTACGAGGCTGTTAATCTTTACGGGAGCAGAACGCCTCATCTTTCTCCCGCGGAGCAGCTGGTAGTTTGGAACTGTGACCTTGCGGTTTGCAGCCCGATTCATAACCACTACGCTACCAGAGCTATCAGGCATTCGTGAGCTGAAATGGACTAGTATCGGCCATTTTGAATCAGACAACCACATGGTTTACAATGTCAGAAATGACAAATTGAAAAGGAATGGTGTTGCCTTCATTGTCAAAAAGAACATATCCCGATCAGTCATGAGGTACAATGCTGTACGTGATAGGATAATATCCATGCACCTACAGGGAAGCCCAGTTAATACCATTATTATTCAAATTTATGCACCAACCACTAAAGCCAGTGAGGATGAAATA
>NW_006408803.1:2907678-2927452 GCF_000296735.1 Chrysochloris asiatica
TTATATGAATTGTTGAATGTGAAACTGATGATGTGCCCTGTAAACTTTCACTCAATCCACAATAAAAACCTTAAATTAAAAAAAAAAAAAGGAATTAAAATACTTACAGAAGAAGATCAAAGATCACAACCTTCAGAAAGGTTGCATCTCAATGTTAAAAAACAAAACAAAACAAAAATCCTCACCACTGGACCAATAATTTAGTCTGTAGCTTTAGTATCTGCTTTTATCTATGGATCCATGCCTTCATTTTATTTTTATTGCACATTGCTATTTTCTTACTCTTGAGATCTTAATCATATATTTAACAAAATTTAAAGAAACATATTTTAATCAGTATATTTTGGTGCTATGTAGAGAGAGATTTTTAGGTATATGGCCTAGCTTATTTTCTGAAGTGGAAGACTCATTTCTTCTCTGACTCGCCATCAATTTCTGTCCACACCATAGGCATAGTTATTCATTCTTCTCATTTGTAGGGAATCATTTTGTAAACATAATTTCTCTACCCAAACAAGCACAATAAAACATCATTAAAAAAAAAAATGGCTTTGGTTTTAAAATCAGATTTCTCTAACAACTCTTAAAATATTATTTTTTTTTTACTATTGAATTGGTTTTTCTAAAATTTTACACTTAAATGATTAGCAATGATAAATTATAGCATTTTGCATCTTTAACTTGAAAGAGGTTTTTTAGAAGTATATGTTAATGTACCACATTGCTGCTGGAAATTTATGTCCAGTTACTTAAATTAATGCTACTCAAATGTGATTTAGGGAACAGTGTTGATCATGAATTTTTTGTTATTGTTCTGTGGTGAGAAAATACAGAAATTGGGTATTTAGGAACTTTAACAGCACTTTAACATTGCAGAGATATTCAAATATATAGTAGGTGGATTAGTCTTGTTGAGCAAGGCATAGAGGAATTATGCTGATGGCCAACACTTAGGCTGTTTGGGCTTTTATACAAATTTTATGCTAGGTATGCACAGAAGATCTTGTCCATAAAAAGGTGAGAGGATACAACTTAATCCTTCACCTCAATTAATCTGGAAAAGATTAGGTGCGTTTTCTGCCTTTTTTAAAATTATTATTTATTGTGAATTCTGTAATAGCTTACAAGGGAGAACATTAGCTTTACATTCATCCTTTCGTATATCCTTTCATTGCCATGATTACAATCCCTTCCATGCATCATCAAACAACCAAAGGGTATACCCCACAAGCCTGCCCCTTGATGATCATCACACAACCCCTCTCCCTCTCTGGGTCTAAAGTACCCAGCCACTCCATCTCTCCATGTCATCATCTCTGTCTCCATCTCTGGCATCACTGTTTCTCTAGGTAGGGTCCGCACTCTGGTCTTATCCCTTGATGGTCCCGGGGACCTCTGCTCCTGGACTGCAAAGTCAACCACTCCCCTCCTTTTACTACAATGTGTTTCCAACCCTCGCAGTCAGTACTGAGACCAATTATTCACTGTTGTACCACAAGAGTCCTATCCCCATTTCCTTTCATCAGCTCCACCCAGACAGACAGGATACTACTCAGTGGAGATTCTGATTACTCCTTATAGCCCTCAGGATCTAGGCTCCCTCTTGAAATCTTGTAACCAGTCACTTCTTGCCTTTGTAGTCCCTCCATTTTGGGTAGTCAGTGTCCAAGTTGCCTATCCCTGTCAACCCTGTGTACCGCGGTAGTGGGAATGATCCTTGATGTAAAGATTTGCTCTCTCTTTTGAGCTACTGCATCCATAGGTAGAGGTCAAGTTCACCAAATTGTATCAGATTACTCTTTTTTTTCCCCCCTTCTTTCTTATTCTAATCGAATTCTGATCATCCAGCCACTGAAGCCAAGTCAAATGGGTATTATCTGCAAGTGTGGGTGTTCTTGTGCATATCCCCTCACTTCTTATCAGCTGGACACTTCACTCTCTGCTCTAGTCCTCTGTGGCTATGTCAATGTCTTTGGGCGCAAGAGTCTCCAGGTCTTGTCATACTGCTGGCCAACCAGGTCTCCACCTGGGTTCACAGGAGTCTATTGAATATGGTCGGACTTAGCTCACAGCTACATTGCTGTTTTTCCCTCACTTACCCTTGTCATTGACCAACATGGTCACCAGTCAGACCACATGTCTGCTCATGTATTCCACTGTGTTATTAGTCTTGGTAAGAGGTTTGCTCTGAGGGGACCCGATCACTTGCCTTGATGTCTCCTGGATGAGCAACTTGCTTGTTCTTGTAGTACGCAGTTGGATTGCCATTATTGTTTCTGGTTTTTCCTGCAGGTCTTTCTTTCAGGAAGCCTCCTTCACTGGGCAAGTTATAGCCCCATTTTAGATATTCCAATCAGTTATAGGCAGAAGATGGATTTACAAGCTTTTTATCATATTTCTGCCTATTCCGTTCTCTCCCCCTCAAGTGTCTATTTTATATGCAAGGGAAACCAAGATTCAAAAGACAGCCAAGCATCTTAACATTATTTCCTCCCTTGTACCCATTGAAACCATGCCTCAATCCCTTTATCCCAGAGCCCTGTTGTTCCAAGGTTATGCATACATCATTACTTACTTCTGTCCCACTTAGCCCATACAAACCTATCTAATTGTTCTCCCATTCATCTTATTTTTCCATTCCTTTCCCCCATATTGTGTATTTCCCCCCTCCCCAATACCCAAATTATCCTGTGTCTATTCCTTACCCTGTGATCCACTTTCCCCTCCATCTTCTCACCCCACCCCCCACATCCAAGTAACCAGCAAATATTTTTTCCCCACCCTTTACTATGGGTTCTTCTTCTTAGTCTTATACAGTAGTAGTTGTATGCAGTATTTCTCCTTTTGTGACTCACTAATTTCACTCAAAATAATGTCCTCAATGTTAATCCATGTTATGTGGTGGCTTACAGCTTCCTTGTTGTTCTTCAAGGCAGCATAATATTATATTGGGCGTATTGTGGACAGAAGACAGATTTTTAATTTTTAGTATGTCTCAATCATATATTTTGTGATTGTAGCTTGACTATATGGAAGCAATTGCTGTCTCTTCTTGGGTAATATATATAGAGAAAGAGGCCCCTAAAGATAAAAGGGGGAACCAAAAAAAAAAAACCAAAACAGCAACAGCAAACAAAAACAACAAAAATAATCATAACAGATTGAATACTATAGACTATAATCACAGAAAAGAGAGAGGTGAGAGAGAAAAAAGAAAAAGAAGAAGAAAAAATCTGTAGCCTAATATATGTAAGACTTTAATACCCTTTTTCAGCTTCTTGCCTTCAAGGCTGCCTGATAAATTTCAAGATACCACTGTTGGTTGTTGTGATGTACCTCAGGATTTAATTTTTGGCCTGTTTTGTTTTTAGTCTCTTTCCCACTCCACAAACCCTGTTCTGGCCTTTTCCCTATTAATTAATGGTTCAGGGTTGGCTGTGGCCGTTTTACACTGTTGTTTGATTTTTAAGTGGGGACTGACCCTTTAAATGCTGAGAGGACTTGTGCATATGTGTGGTAGAAGAACCCTCCAGTGTGGGGGTGGGGACTTTCCACTCACTCAGGCACCCCCTGATCACCAAAATGGAGGTGCACAAATGAGAGGCCAATGAACAGATACCCAAAAAATCAGAACAAAACAAAAAATATTGTCTGCCTTTGTCTCCGAGGTTCCCACAGGTGTTAGTCTGTGGTGGGTCTGATTGCTCCCCTGCTTGGTCTTGCTGTTTGGTCTCTCCCAAGTTGGGGCTCTCGGCCGCTGAGGCCAGCAGGTTTGAAAGTACGAGATTTCTTGCTTCAGCTATAAGTTCCACTAGTTACAAGACTTCAAACTTTTTAAATATCCTTACATATGTTGTTTAGAGTTTTGGAGCTCTCCCCTGAACCTGCTTCACCTGGTATTCTGTGTTATTGTTGACGGAGATCTTCACTGATCCTCTACCCTATTTGCCATTTCATTTTGTGCTTTTGTATAGAATACAATTGTTTTTCTGGAAGTATTAAGTTTGTGTATAAATTCAAATATTTTAAATTCCATTTTTCTAGAAACTTTTTAAAATCCCTCTAAAAATTGTGTTGGAAGAAGTATACAGCCAGAGTGCTCCTTGGAAGCCAGATGGCCGGACTTCATCTCTCATACTTCAGACATACTTCGGACATATTATCAGAAAAGATCAGTCACTAGAGAAGGATACTATATTTAGTAAAATGGAGGGTCAGAGAAAAAGGGGAAGATACCCAACAAGACAGATTGGAACAGTGCTGCAGCAATGTGCTCAGGCACAGCTACAATTGTGAGGTTGGCCCAGGACTGGGCAGTATTTCATTCTGTTGTTCATAGGGTTGCTATGAGTTGATACTGATTCAATGGCACCTAACCACAACAGCAGAAGTTCATAAAAAATGTAATGAAAAGATAATGGAAAATTTTCATGAACATTTTGAAGTCCCGAGATCTATCTAGCTTTCAATATTTTAATCTAACTCTCTTCCTCATAAGACCCAATTTCTGAGTTGCCAGTTACTGCAATCTGCGATTTCATACCTATTTATAGTCATGTTTGCCATGCATACTATAGATCATCTGAAGTAATGAACCAAATATGCAAGTTATAAATATAAAAGGTACACTTGTGTTGAAATCTAGCATTGAAAAAAAAATTTGAATAACCTATACTAACATAAGGAATCCAGATGTGGTGCTGTGGGTTAATGCACTGGAATACAAAGTCAGTTTGAACCACAAGGTCCATGGTTCAAGCTCACCAGCTGCTCCTCAGAAATCTTATATAGGGTTGCTATGAGTTGGAACTGATGCAACAGCAATGAACAACAATACTAACATAGAATGGAGATGGGTACAATTATACTAGATGAACTTTACATACAGACTTTATCCAATCAGGAGGCAATGTAGTATGGATAGAGAGACTATAGACTCTGAAACAAGATTGCTTGGTTTCAATACCTGATCCCACTACTTAGTAGTTGTGAGATGTTGAACAAGTTACTTACATTTTTGTGCTTCATTTTTCATATCCATAAAATAAGGATACTGGTTGTGGTCCTGTGTCATAATTTTGTTGGGTAAATATTCAATGAGGCTTATCATCGTGCACTTGGAACAATGAAGAGTGCTATGATAATATATATTTCTATCCAAGATACACATTTGTTTCTGAGCTTTGACAGTGGTGAGAAAATATAAGTGTGCAATTTATGTATCTTTTTTTTTTTTGAAATCTCTACTCCTTTGATTTCCAAAACTGATAGTTTTTTTCCCATGGTTCCTTACTCTTCTGTAAGATGCTCTGAATCTTTGTTCATCTCCTCATTCAAACATATTCCTTTGCCCGTATGCTTTAATCAACAAACATTAAGTACCTTCTAGATTCCAGGTATGTTATTGCCCTTGGGATGTAAAGAGTAATCAAAAACTATCCATGTGTTCAAAAAATTAAAAATGTAATTTGGGTCCATCATTCATGCAATAAAGGATCCCTGGTGGTGCTGTGGGTTAGGCAATGGGCCGCTAACTCAAGGTCAGTTGTTCATAAATCACTCTTCAGGAGAAAGATGAGACTGTCTGCTCTCATAAAGAATTACAATCTTAGAAACCCTATAAAGGGTCATTATGAGTTAATACCAACTGGATGGCAATGGTGTTATGATAAATCCATGGCTGAGGTATAGTAGGAAATTTTAAAATGAAAAGTCAAAATTAGTCAAAATTCTGTATGAAAAGAATGTTGTTATTTTTCTTAGGTTCCATTGAGTCATTTCCCACTAAAGTGGACCTTATACAAAATAGAATGAAACACTGTCCAGCCATGTACCAATCTCACAATCATTGTTAATCTTGAGCCCATTACTGCTGCCCCTGAGCCAATCTATTTTATAAGTTGCATCTGCTCAGCAGATCCTCGAAAATGAATAGAAGATTTCCAAGAACACTAAATCAAAGGTAGTAAGGTGAAACACTTTTTAATAGAGCTAATATAACCAACAACAATTCCATACAGGCACATATGTCCCTTTTCTAAAAAAGGAAGTTTTACTAGAAAAGCTAATATGACAAAAAGCATATTGGCTTTAGATCCAAAAACTTACCAAATTACTACTCTGCAACTTTTGTAAGGTAGGAGAGTTCGATCAGTATTTTTTCTGAGCATTTCTACCAGAACAATCCTTTCTGCTCCAAAAATATTTGACCCCTTCATTTTGTTTTCCCTTCTTTGCTACCACCAAAGAAGCAGTAGGGGTGTGAAGAGGGAGGGGGGAAGTGACAGAACATAATTAATTTTTTAAATACAACAAAGTGAAAAGTCTGATTGCTTACTCATAGTAGTTGTGTATTCCAAGGAGAAGATGGAGAAATCCACTAGCTTCTGAGCAAGAATTGCCAGCCCAGATCTGTAGTATGCCATTGATTTGCAAAACAAGGGCTCCACATGAATGGTCTAGAAGCAGTGCTGGAAACTGATGAGTCAGGGGGAGAATATATGGATTCCACCAAGTGATAAGAAAAAGCCAAACTCTAAGACTAGACCTTAGTAAAATGAATACTCCAGCAATAAATTATAAATGGAATATATTAGATTTTTCTACTACTTTCCCAGAGTCCTGGTGTGGCACCATGGATTAATGCTCTGGACTACAAAGTTAATTTGAACAGCAACATTGGTGGTTCAAGTTCACTAATTGCTCCTCAAAAATCCTATACAGAGTTACTATAGGTCGGAACTGACTCAACAGCACATACCTGCTTTCTACAATTTATTATTTATGGTTTCATGCCTTTTTAAGACAGAAAGATAGAAATTGTATAAGTTAGAATTTCTACCCCTTGCTTTAATGCTCTTTTCCTAAATATTAATCTCGTAAAGGCATATATACTTTCATTTCTAATCTATATTGTTAAAGTTAAGTAAAGAATAAAGGCAAAGCTTACTTATAAAACACCTCATAATGTGGAAAAAACTGAAGAATGTTATACTGAGCAAAATTAGTCAATCGCCAAAGGATAAATATTATATCAGACCACTGTTGTAAAAGAAACATTCTATGTAACTTACTATGAGTGGGAAAGAAGGGAACATTGTTCATTGGCTAGAGAGTAGACACATGTTAACATGGGTGACAGGGAAGGCAGTATAAGAAGGAGCTTGGCAGAGTAAAGATGAAGGTAGCAGAAGAAATATGGAGGAATACAAGAGTTAACATGAATTTAGGTAAATAGTGTTTATTGATGAAACATGGAAAGGATTGCAATTATTGTAATGAAACTAATGGAATGTGAGACTGATGATCTGCTCTGTATACCTTCACTTATTGTACAATAAAACGATTTAGAAAAAAATTGTAATTGTTTTGCTTTTACATGTGTTCTTGCTGGCATTAACTCATATTTATCTTATACTGATCAACTCACATAAATACATGTATTTTGACACAGAGAAAGATTATCTTTTAGGTGCCCTTAATTAGCAGAATACAACTAAATACCTAATTTAAGCCTTTAGAAAGAACTTGGCAAAAGAGGAAAGGGAACATTATGGATTTTAGCTTTATTTTTAGAAAAATTTCTCTGCTTCTTGTTGTCACAATATTGAATGGCAAGGAATTCTTCCATGAAAACTGGGTTTTGTGTGACTGACACATACTGCATTTTTAATAATACAGGCTGAAATGCATTATTTGAAATTCACTGTTGTCCAGCAATTCAGCTCTGCTGCAGAATTTCAGACTTCCAGTAAGTCTATTGTTTCCAAGAATTCAAATCTCTTTGTTTTTGTGATCAATACTCATATTGAGGCCAAGGTAGTATTTGTCTGTCCAAGTAGAATGTAATGAACTACCACATGGAGTATCATGTCATATTTCAACATATAAGATAATTAATAATCAGTATTTGATCAACATTTTCTCAATAAATATCTCAAAATATCTAGTCATTTGGATTTGGATTTCTCCTTTGGTGAGAATAACATCACATTTACAGAAGTGTAACATCATTTCAGGGGACACTGCATGGATACTGACATGACTTCTTACCAGAAGCAACAGAGCTCTTACACATTTTAGGAAATTCTAAAGCTCAGGCTGAGTAAATTTAGAGATAATGGTATTAATTGTTATTGTCTATTAATAACTTTTCAAGAGCAAACTTACTATTTTATAATAACCAAAACTACTGTGATCTTTAGGAGTTCAAAGGCTAAAACTGGGTGTGATCCCATCACCATAGTAAATTAAGTCTTTTCATGCATTTACAATCAAGCATTTATATAAAAGTTAGAGTCAGAAAAATTTCATTCAAAGTCGAATTCACTTACTTGCTAGGTGGATTCAAGTCCTTTTTCCTATGCGATACTTATTTTCTAAGTCTGTGAGATAGGGCTTTTAAAAATGTCCACTTCAAAGATTTCTGAAAGATTCTAATGAAATTATGTTACAAACAATTTGTGTAATGATATTATAAAGTCTTGTATAAGGGTGAGTCTTCTGATAATTGTTATTGTCAATGTTTTGTTTCTATTTCAAGGTGTTTATTTAAATCATTTTGATGATTGAAAATCAAAGTTTGTAATGGTTAGCTTTTATTGACTTAGACTTCTTTTTTTTGAAGTATGGTGCATTTTTAAGTGAAAACTACATAGCTAAAAATGTTAAACACTCACTTGTCAGTTGGCTGTACTGTGATGGGTTGCGTGTTGATGTGATGCTAGAAGCCATGCCACCAGTATTTTCAATACCAGCAGGGTATACCCATGGTAGATAGGCTTCAACTGAGCTACCAGACTAAGGCAGACTAGGAAGAAGACGAGGTGGGCTGCTTCTGAATGGTAAGCCACTTCAAACCTTATGAATAACAGTAGAACACTGTCAGATAACACCAGAATATGGAATATTGAAACATGATGAAGACCACCAGGATATTGTCAGATATTGTGCTAAAAGGTAAGCTCCTAAGTTTGGAAGGCACTCAAAATACTACTGGGGAAGAGCTGACTCAAAGTAGAGATAACCTTGATAATGTGAATGAAGTAAACTTTTGGGGACTTTCATTTATTGATGGGGCACAACTCAAAATTAGGAGAAACAGCTGTAAACATCGATTAATAATCAGAACATGGAATGTAAGAAGTATGAATTTAGGAAAATTGGAAAAATGAAGTGAAACAAATGAAGATTGATATCTTAGGCATTGTTGTTGTTTTAGGTGCCATCGGGTTGGTACTGACTCATAGCCACCCGATGCACAACAGAATGAAACACTGCCTGGTCGTGAGCCAGCCTCACAATTGTTGCCATGTTGATGCTGCCATTGATGCTGCCATTTTGCCAATTCATCTCTATGGGGTTCTTCCTCTTTTTATCTGACTGTCCACCTTACCAAACATGATATCCTTATCCATTGACTGGTCCCTCCTGATAATAAGTCCAAAGTATGAGAGAAGAAGTTTTGCCATCATGGCCTCCAATGAGCACTATGGATGTACTTCTTTCAACACAGACCTGTTTGTTCTTTTGCCAGCCCATGGCACTCATCTACTACCATCATCTAATATCTACAGTATTCTCCTCCAACACCACAACTCAAAAGCATCAATTCTTCTACAGTTTTCTTAATTTGCTGTCCAGCTTTTGCACGCAGCATATAAGGTTATTAAAAATAGCATGGCTTGGGTCAGGTGCACCTTAGTCCCAGGCATTGTTGTTGTTGTTATGTGCCATGGAGTCAGTTCCGACTCATAGCAACCCTGTACAGTGTTTCTGAGGCTGTAAATCTTTACAGGAGCATAAAACCTCATCTTTCTCCCACAGAACAGCTGGTAGCTTTGAACTGCTGACCCTGAGGATAGCAGCCTGATTTGTAACCACTACACTGGTATTAGTCATTGTGAATCTGACAATCGTGTGGTTTACTATGCCGGGAATGACAGGTTGAAGAGGAATGATATTGTATTCATCATCAAAAAGAAGAAACATTTCAATATCTAACTTGAAGTCTAATCCTGTCTGTGACAGGAAAATATCCATCAGCCAAGCAGAAAGACTGGATTCCTGATGTGATGCTTTAATATCAACACTGAACAGTGAACAATGGGTCGGCAGTTCAAACCCACCAGCCACTCCTCGGAAACTATACCAGGTCATTATGAGATGGAACGGACTCAATAGCACTTAGCAATAACAAGAAGGAAGATCAGTTTATACCACTTTTATTCAAATTTATGCACCAACCACTAAAGCAATGATGATAAAATTTAAGAATTCTACAAACTTCTTCAATCTTAAATTGATCAAACATCTAATCAAGATGTATTGATAGCGTCTGCATTCTTGGTAACAGGAATGCAGGGCTAAGAAACAAAGAAGGTTGGTATTGATGATAGAAATGATTTGGTGCTAGAGATGGCATGATAGCTGGTGAGTTTGAACTGCCAACTTTGTGATTTGAAGTCCAGCGTTACACCATGAGTCAACTAATGATATGCTTATAGTTAATTAAATAATGATGGTGGTTGGTGGTTATGTGCTGTGAAGTCAGTTCTGACACATAGTGACCCTTTATAGGGTTTCTGAGGCTACAAAGCTTTGTGGGAGCAGAATCCTTATCTTTCTCCAGTGGAACAGCTGGTTGTTTTGACTGCTGACCTTCAGGTTGTCAGCCCAACTCATAACCACTATGCTATTAGAACTCCTTTAAATAATATACATATATATTATTAAGGAATCCTGATGTGGCCCTGTGAGTTAATGAGCCAGACTGCAAAGTCATTTGAACTGCGAGGTTGGCAGTTCAAACTCACCAGTCGCTTCTCAGAAACTCTGTACAGGGTAGCTATAGATCCGAACTGACTTGAAGGCACTTAAAAGCAACATATATTATTAAAAGTGTTTCCATGAAAATTAGAAATTTTTTTTTCCCTGCCTCAGGTTTATTTGTACAAATAGCACAGGAAGACACCAGCTCCATGCAGATGGTAGACCAAAGGGTAATGCCAGTCTCTCTGTCCTCAGATGGAGAACTCTATTCAATCTTTGTGGGAGCCTGGGAACCTTTGGGAGCCCGAGTTGAGGCCTTGGCTGGGGCTGGAATTGAGGTCTTGGTTGAAGCTTCAGCCTTAGTTTAAACACTGGTCTTAGACTTTGGCCAACAGAGCCTCAGACCCTTGGCAATGTGTGCCCGAGAATGCTTACCCTGTTTAGGATTGGCAATGTAGGCCAGTAGACTGAGCTTGCAATTGGCACCCCTTGGGATCGTAGGTTTGACCTCCTTGGGCTTTACAAGACCCTTGATAGCTTTGGCACATGCATCCATGGCCTTGGCATTGTTGGCCACATCTTCTGCAGGCCCTTCTTGTTGTGTTTCTTGGAAAAATTCATAATCCTCAGAAACGGGTTCCACCCCTTTGAGAGACTCATTTTGTTGTGATCAGAGTTTCTTGATACTATTTCTGTGACATTTTCAGGACTGGTTGTGTGTGGTGCGGTTCTTGGACTCGGCCATGTCTGCACTGGCGCCCACAGCTCCCGACGAGCCAGGGACCAGAAGAGAGAGCTATAATTCATTTTTAATTTCAAGAGATTTAAGAGTCATACTTCAGTGAAAAGTAATTTAAATATGTTGGAGAATATAGACGATATTTTAAGCAAGTTGATTTGAAATATTAGGTTTTTTTTTAATTTAGAGGTTGACAGTTTTAACATTTCTTGGATATTAATGTCTTCTCATGGTGTATCTGGCTTTCTCCAGCAATTTGACTTTTCTGTTTATGTCATAGTAGATGAGTTCATTATGGACTTCAAAGGTGAACACAGCAATTTCTAGCCCTGGAAATCTTATATTGCTTCAAATATTCTGAGCTGAAAAAAAAAAAAAAGATGTGATTATTTTTTAATATCAAGTAACATACAAAACTTATGAGTCAAAGAAACATAGGAAGATAACTTATAGTTTGATTCTCTATCCTTTGTAACTCTAAAATAATAATATGGCATTTAAAGATATCTTTTCTCTTTGGGGTTTATTTCTGAAACTTTTATATTGTTGCTGTTGTTAAATACCATCAAGTTGCACCAACTCATAGCATACAACTTATGTACAACAAAATGAACGACTACCTGGTCATGGGCCAACCTAACAGTAGTGGCTACGGCTGAGCTCATTGATGCTGCCACTGTGCCAATCTATCTTGTTACAGGTCTTCTTTTTCTTGGACCCTTTGCTTTACTAAACATGATATCCTTCTCAAGGGATTGGTCCCTCCTGATTTTTTTTTTTTCAAATCTATTAAAAAGACATTTTACTGTGATTTGGTTCAAACCATCTCTTTGCTTTCAGCAAGCAAGTTGTATTATCTGCGTAACTCAGGTTGTTAATGAATCTTCCTTCAATCTTAATGCTAAATTTTTCTTTATATAATCCAGCATCTCAAATTATGTATTCACATAGAGATTGAATAAGTATGGTGAAAGAATACAACCCTGCTGCACACCTTTCCTAATTTCAAACCATTCAGTGTTCCCTTGAATAGTGTTCCCTCTAGAACTACCTCTTGGGTCCTTATGAGCACAATTAAGTGTTCCAGAGAAGTCATTCTTTGCAATGATGTCCATAATTTGTCATAATTCACACAATCAAAAGGTATTGCATAGTCAGTAAAGCACTGGTAAACATCTCTTTGGTATTCTCTGCTTTCAGCCAAGATCCATCTTACGTCAGCAATGATATCCCTTGTTCCACATCCTCTTCTCCACATCCTCTTCTGAATCCAACTTGAAGCTCTGGAAATACTCCATCAATATATCATTGCAATAGTTTTTGTATTACCTTTAGCAAAATTTTACTTGCATGCAATATAAGTGTTATTGTCCAATGATTTCTACTTTCTTGCGTCTCCTATCTTTGGAATGTGCACAAATATGAATCTCTTCCAATCCCCAGGTCTCATCATACTGCTGCCCAACAGGTCTCAGTCCAGGTTAATAGGAATCTATTGAATGTGGTCGGACCTAGCTCACAACTTCATTGCTGTTTTTTCCCCACTTCCCCTTATCAGTGACCAATGTGGCAGGCAGCAACACCATGTGCCTGCTAGTGTATTCACCTTGAGTTTTAGTCTTGGAAGGGGACTTTGAGGGGACCTGACCACTTGCCTTTATGGTGTCCGGGGAAACAATTTGCTTCTTCTTGTAGCAGTCAATCAGACTACTGCTATTGTTTCTTTTATTTTTCCTGCTGGTCTTTCTTTCAAGAAGTATCTTCTGTTCTTCTAGTTGCTCCAGGCTGGTCTGTTTGTCCTTTCAAGTGGAAATTTCCCACCTAGGAAGATTCTGGATGGGGATCAGGATTCCACCTATGGTCTTATGCAATGCAAGGTTCCACAGGAAGCTTCCTTCACTGGGCAAGTTCTAGCCCCATTTAAGGTATTCCAATCACTTATAGGCAGAAGACAGACTTATATGGTAATGTTTTTGGCTAATCCTTTCTCTCCCCTTCAGGCATCTATTTAACAATAGTAGGTAAGGGAAATCAAGATTCAAAAGACAGCCAAGCATCTTAACATCATTTCCCCACTTTTACCCATTCAAACCATGCCTCAGTCCTTGTATCCCTGAGCCCTGTTGTTCCAAGTTTATGCTTACATTGTTATTTACCTCTGTTCTATTTAGCCCGTGTAAACCTACCTGTTATCCCATTCACCTTGTTCTTCCTTTCCCCTCCCCTTCTAGTGTATGCCCCCCCCCCAGCACTCAAACTATCTTGTATGTATACCATACCCTGTGCTCCACCTTCTCCTCCCTCCCCTTACCCCACCCCATATAACCTACTAACCAACAACAACAAAAATTTTCCCCTTTTAGTGTGGGTACTTTTTCTTAATCTTTTACAGTAACGGACCTATACAGTGTTTCTCCTTTTGTAACTGACTAATTTCACTCAGCATAATGTCTTCTAGGATCATCCATGCAATGCAGTGGCTTGCATCTTCCTTGTTATTCTTTAAGGTAGCATAATATTCCATTGTGTGTATGTATCACAGTTTGTTTATCCATTCTTCCATAGATGGGCACTTAGGCTGTTTCCTGTTTTTGCTATTGTAAATAGTGCTGCTATGAACATTGGTGTGCATATATCTACTCATGTTATGGCTTGTAATTCTTGTGGATAAATACCAAGTAGATGGATTGCTGGATCATAAGGTATCTCTATTTCCAATCTTCGGAGGAAGCACCATATTGCTTTCCAGAGTGGCTGGACCATTTTGCAATCCCACCAGAAATGTAGGAGGGTCCCAGACTCTCCACATCCTCACCAGCATTTATTGTCCTCTACTTTTTGAACTTTGCTATTATTGCTGATGTGAGATGATATCTCATTGTTGTTTTGATTTTCATCTCTCTAGTGGTTACGAATCAGGCTGTGAACTGCAAGGTCAGCAGTTCAAAACTACCATCTGTTCTGCGGGAGAAAGATGAGGCTTTCTGCAACCATAAAGATTTACAGCCTTGGAAACCCTGTACAGGGTCGCTATGAGTCGGAACCGACTCCATGGCACTCAATAACAACAACAACAATGGCTAGTGATTGTGAACATTTATTCATATGTTTGTTGGCTGCCCAGGTCTCCTCCTTGGTGAATTGTCTGTTCATGTCCTCTGCCCATTTTTTAATTGGGTAACTTGTCTTTTTCTTGTAGAGGTGTTGTAGTTTCCTATATATTTTAGAAATGAGTCCCTTGTCTGATGTGTCTTTGCAAAATATTTTTTCCCTTTCTGTGGGCTCCCTTTTTATACTTTTGATGAAGTCTTCTGATGCACAAAAGTTTTTCATTTTTAGTATGTCCCATTCATCTCTTTTGTCTGCGTAATTTTCAAAATGTTTGGTAGGCTGTGTATTCCCTGTATTAGAGCACTCACATTTGTTCCTATTTTTCATTGATGGCTTTTGCAATTCTGGGATTCACATTAAGGGCTTTAATCCATGCTGAGTTGGTTTTTGTATAAGGCATGAGGTAAAGGTCTTGTTTCAGTCTTTTGCGTATCGATTTCCAGTTCTGCCAGCACCATCTGCTGAAGAGACTATCTGCTCCCCATGCAATATACTTAGGTGTTTTGTCGAAAATCAGTTGGTGATATGTGGATGGATTAATTTCCGGATTCTCAATTCTGTTCCATTGATCAATGTATCTTTCATTGAACCAGTACCAGGCTGTCTTGACACTGTATCCATGTAGTATATTTTGAAATCAGGGAGTGAGACACTTCCCACCTTGTTATTCTTCTTAATCAGTGCTTTGCTTATCCTGGGTCTCTTTCCTTTCCATATAAAGTTTGTAATTGTTTTTCCATCTCTTTGAAGAGTGTCATTGGAATCTGGATTGGGATTGCATTATATGTGTAAATTGCTTTGTGCAGTATTGATATTTTAACAATGTTAAGTCTTCGTATCCAGGAATGTGGTATATTCTTGCATTTTTTAAAATCTCTTTTGGATTCTTGTAGTAGTGTTTTGTAGTTTTCTTTGTATAGGTGCTTTGTTTCTCTGGTTACCTTTATTCCTAGATATTTCATCCTTTGGTGGCTATTGTAAATGGTATTGCTTTCCTAATGTCCTTTTCAGTGCTATCGTTATTGATATAGAGGAATGCAACTGATTTTTTTATGTTGATCTTATACCCTGCCACTTTGCTAAATCTTCCAATGAGGTCTTGTAGCTTTTTTTACTGAGTCTTTGGGGTTTTCTATGTATAGAATCATATCGTCTACAAATAGAGAGAGTTTTACTTCCTCTGTGCCAATTTGGATGCCTTTAATTTCCCAGTCTTGCCATCTAGCTCTTGCTAAGACTTCCAGCACAATATTGACTAGGAGTGGTGACAAAGGAGTTCCTGTTTGCAGAGGGAAGGCTTTCAGTTTCTCTCCAGTGAGAATAATGTAGGCTGTTGGCTTTGTATGTATGGTGTTAATTATGTTGAGGAAATTCCCTTCAATTCCTACTCTGTTGCTTGCTTTTATCAGGAATGGGTGTTGGATTTTGTCAATCGATATGATCATGTGCTTTTTTTTTTTTATTTTGTTTTATTTTTTCTTGTTTATATGGTGCAATACATTGATTGTTTTTTAATGTTGAACCATCCTTACATCCTTGATATGAATCCCACTTGGTTATGATGTATTTACGTATTTATTTTAATGTGCCGCTGGATTCTGTTGGCTAGGATTTTGTTGAGAATTTTTGCATCTATGTTAATGAGGGATATTGGTCTCTAATTTTCTTTCTTAGTGATGGCCTTCCCTGATTTTGGAATGAGGGTGGACAGTGAACAAGGAAAACTGTAAAAAAATTGATACATTTGAGCTATGGTGTTAGAGGTGAATATTAAAAGTACCATGGGTAGCCAAAATAACAAACCAATCTGTGTTGGAAGATGTACAGCCAGAATGGTCCTTAGAAGCCAGATGGTTAGACTTCCTCTCTTATGCTTCGTATATATTGGCAAGAGGGACCAGCACATGGAGAAAGATATCATATTTGGCAAAACAGAGGGTAAGAAAAAAAGAGAACCCCCCCTCCCCAAGAATATGGATTGGCACAGTGACAGCAGCAATGGTATCAAATGTAGCAATAATTATGACGCTGCCCCAGGACTGGGCAGTGTTCTGTTGTGCATAGGGTCACCATGAGTAGGGACTGACTCGGTGGCACCTAACTACACAAACAACAATGCCTAGGATATCAGTTTTTATGTGTTTCATTTCATTTTTGACAATTTTCAATTTTCCTAAATTCATACTTTATGCATTCCATGTTTCAATTACTTATGGAAGTTTACAGCTGTTTGTCTTTATTTGATTTGTGCCCATTAGCAAAGAAGGTCCAATAGGCTTTATTCCATTTGTGTTATCATGGTTAACTCTACTTTCAGAAAGCAGCTTTTTTCCAGTCATATTTTGAGTGCCTTCCAACCTGAGGGGCTCATCTTCTGGCATTATATCTGATAATATTCTGGTGCTCTTCATTATGCAAAATAATCAATATTCTGGTGCTGACAGTATTTCACTGTTATTCATAAGGTTTTCATTGACTAAATATTTGGAAGTTGTTTGTCTCTCCTTCCTAGTCTATATTCATCTGGAAGCTAATCTGAAAACTGTTCACCATGGGTGGTTGAATGTATTCAAAATACCAGTGGCATAGCTTCCAGCATCCTAACAACATGCAAGCCACCACAGAAGACAAACTGACAAACCAGTGGTGGGAAAATTTTGTAGTTCACAATCAACCTTTAACTGCCTCTACTCAGGCAAGTCACACTGTAGAATATAAACTTTAAGTACAGATTTTAAGAGGCTAATTTATTTAGAAAGTTTATCCCCAAATGATTTTCTTTTCTGGATATAAATTCTAGCTCCTCTTTATCCCACAAATTTTGTGGATTTATTTCTTAACATCACTTTGCAGAGAACAATAATTGTTAGATATAATTTGGAATTGATAGATGGAGTACATGGAGGAAAATATTTTTCTCACTCATAGAAACTAAGTATATTGAGGAGACAGTAAGAAGCTCTGGTAGAATAGTGGTTACAAGTTGAACTGCTAACCTCAAGGTCAGCAGTTCAAAACTACCAGGTGTTCTGTGGGAGAAAGATGAGGGTTTCTGCTCTGGTAAAGATTTAGAGCCTTAGAAACCTATTTCAGGGTTGCTGAGTCATAATTAACTCCACAACACACTACCACCACCACCAATAACCCACCATCACCAGTAGCACAGTGGTTGAAATACTTGCAGGCCAGAAGTTGGTGAATTTAACCCTCCAAATACTCACAGGATTTCAGTAAAGCACAGGCCAACATCTTTCTGGTACTAGCTGCTTTGAGCCAAGATCTACTGATGTCAGCAATTATCTCTCTCATTTCACATCCTCACCTGAATCCGGCTTGAACATCTGGTAGTTCCCTATCAATGTAATGTTGCATTTGTTTTTTAATTATCTTGAGCATAATTTTACTTGCATATGATGTTAATGATATTGTCTTCTGATTTCTGCATTCCACTGGACCACCTCTATTGGAATAGGCACAAATATGGATCTCTGCCAAGCAGCTGGCCAAGTTGCTGTGTTCCACATTTCTTGGCATTGATGAGTGTACTATTTCAATGCTGCTTCAATTTGTTGAAACATTTGCATTTGTATTCCATCAATTCCCAGAACCTAGTTCTTTGCTTTCAGTGCACCTTGGATTTCTTCCTTCAATACCATTGACTTTTTTTTTTTTTAATGTTTTATTGTGAATTATATGATAGTTTACATGAGAGAACCTCAGTTTCATATTCATTCCATTGTATATCATTACATTGCCATGGTTCCAATCCCCTCCGTGCATTGTCTTCCAACCAAAGGGCATATCCTAGAAGCCTGTGCTCTACGCTCCCCCCTCAGTCTTTGGCCCACAGTTCCTCTCCATCTCTGGATCCAAAGTCCCCAGCCGCTTCATCCCTCCATGTCTCCATCTCATGCATCCCCGGTTCTCTGGGTGGTGTCCCGTTCTCGGCTCTTATCTGTTGGTGGTCCCAGAGACCTCCGCTCCTAGACTGGAGAAATAATCGCTCTCTTCCTTGCTACAAAACATCTACCCTTGCATTTCCAATACTCACATTCCATCTTGATAACCATTATTCACTACAGTATCGCACGTAACCCAACTATATTTCATTTCATCAGCTCCACCTAGACAAATTGGATAGTACTCACTGGTGATTCTGTCTTCCTCCATGTCCCCTAGCTCTAGGTTCCCTCTTAAAAGCTTGTAAGCCAGTTACTTCTTGCCTTTGTAGTCCCTCCCTCCCCATTTGGGTATCCAATGTCCAAGTTGTTCCTCTCTGTCTACTCTGTGTGTGGAGAGGTGGGAATGTTTCTTGCTGTAAGGATTTGTTGACTCTTTTGTGTCACTGCATTCATATGCATAGGTCAAGTTCATCAGCTTAGATCAGCTCAATCTTCTTCCCCTCCCCCCTTCTTTCTTCTCCTGGTTGAGCTCTGATCATCCAGTCATCCAGTCCCGGTCATGTGGGTGTCATCTGCAAGTGTGGGTGTTCTTGTGCTCATGCCCTCTCTTCCCATCAACCGGCAGCTCCATTCTTCACTTGAGTCCTACGTGGCCACGTCACTGACTCTGGGCCCGGGAGTCCTCGGGTCTCCTCGCACTGCTTGCCAACCAGGTCCCCAACCGGGTCCACACAAGCCTTCTGAATATTGTAAAGCTTAGCTCACCGCTTCATTGCTGCCTTTACCCCCTTTCTCCCCAACGGTGATGCATGTGTTTACTAATCCTAGCGTGCATTTCCATTGAGTCTCAGTTTGGGGTGGGGGGGCTACGTTAGTGGGACCCGTCCTACTGCTCTAATGTCTCCTAGGGGAGCGACCCATTTGTTCCTGTAGTAGCGATCCATCTGTCTCCATTGTGTCATATTTTTCCTGTAGGTCTTCCATTAGAGACGTATCTTTTGTTCTTCTCACTGTTCCAGGCTCATCAGCTCGTCCCTTCAAGGGGGATTTCTCATCTCTGGTGATCTGGATGTGGTTCTGGTTTCTACCTATAGTTTTATGTATTGCAAAGGCTCCACAGAAAGCCTCGTTCACCGGGTACGCTGTAGCCCCGTTTTAGGTATTCCAATCAGTTAAAGGCAGAAGACAGACTTACAAGCCTTCTAGTATGATGTTTCTGACTATTCCTTTCTCTCCCCCTCCAGTGTCTACT
>NW_006408803.1:2929772-2931659 GCF_000296735.1 Chrysochloris asiatica
AAGTATTTCCCTTCAATTCCTATTTTGTTGAGTGTTTTTATCAGGAATGGATGTTGGATTTTGTCAAATGCCTTTTCTGCATCAATCGATATGATCATATGAATCCCACTTGATCGTGATGTATTTTCTTTTTGATGTGTTGCTGAATTCTGTTTGCTAGGAGTTTGTTGAGAATGTTTGCATCTATGTTCATGAAGGATATTGGTCTGTAGTTTCCTTCTTAGTGACGTGTTTCCCTGGTTTTGGTATAAGGGTTATACTTGCTTCATAGAATGTGTTAGTAGTTATCCATCCTCTTCGATATTCTGGAATAATTTGAGTACTATTGGTGACAGCTCTTCCCTGAATGTTTGGTAGAATTCACCTGTGAAGCCATCTGGGTCTGAACTTATTTTTGTTAGGAGTCTTTTGATGACCTGATCAATTTCTTCTTTTGTTATGGGTCTGTTCAGATTTTCTATTTCACTGTGTGTAAGTTTAAGTAGGTCCTGTTTATCTAAAAACGTATCCATCTCTTGTAAGTTTTCAAATTTGTTGGAGTACACTCTTCATAGTATTCAGTTATTATCCTTTTGATTTCCTTTGGTTCCGTTGTGACATCACCCATGTGATTTCTAATGTGTGTTATTTGTGTCTTCTCCCTCTTTTCTTTTGTTAGGTTTGCCAATAGTCTGTCGATTTTGTTAACTCTTTCAAAGAACCAGCTTCTTGTCTGTTGATTGTTTCTATAGTTTTTCTGTTTTCTATCTCATTTATTTGTGCTCTAATCTTTATTGTTTCTTTTCTTTTGGTAACTGTGGGTTCCCTCTTTGGTCTGTCTCTAATTGTTGTAAATGCTGTGTTAATGTGTTAATTTTAGTTCTTTCTTCTTTTTGGATGTGTGCATTTATTGCAGTAAAATGCCCTCTCAACACCACTTTCGCTGTGTCCCAAAGATTTTGGTATGTTGTATTTTCATTCTCATTTACTTCTAGAAACTTTGTGAATTCACATTTAATTTCTTCTACTACCCAGTCACTTTTCAGCAGGGTGTTATTCAGCTTCCATGTGTTTGACTTAATTTCTTTGCTCTTCCTATTGTTGATAGCATTGTGATCTGAGAAGATGCTTTGTAGTATTTTGATATTTGTAAATTTACATAGATTTGTTTTGTGTCCTAAAACATGGTCTATTCTAGAGAATGTTCCATGTGCACTCAAAAAGAATGTGTATTTTGCAGTTGTTGGGTTGAATGCTTTGTACACATGTATGAGGTCCAATTGTCTGATTGTGTTGTTTAGTTTTTCTGTATCTTTGTCAAGCTCCTTTCTGGTTGTTCTATCCATTTTTGAGAGTGGTATATTAAAATTACCCAGTATTATTGTGGATTCATCTATTTCTTTCTTCAAATCTATTAGAGTTTGTTTTATATATTTTGGAGCTCTTTCATTAGGAGCATAGATATTTAATATGGTTATTTCGTCTTGTTCAATTGTCCCTTTAATCATGATATAATGTCCATCTCTGTCTATTATGCTGGTTTTTGTCTTAAAATTTATTTTATCTGAGATTAGTACTGCCACTCCTGCTCGCTTTTTATTGCAACTAGCTTGGTATATTTTTTCCCATCCTTTGACTTTTAATCTGTTCTTGTCTCTGTGTGTAAGATGTGTCTCTTGCAGACAGCATATTGAAGGATCTTGTTTTCTTATCCATTCTGTCACCCTCCATCTCTTAACAGGTGCATTTTATCCATTTACATTTAGTGTAATTATCGATAGGTATTGATTAATTGCTGTCATTATATTTGTTGTTTTGTGGTGTTGCTGCTTCTTTGTTCTGTTTGTCTTTCTTTGTTGAATTCATGATTTTTGTGTTCTTTCTTGTGAGTTTCTTGCTAGATTTAAT
>NW_006408803.1:2933561-2939886 GCF_000296735.1 Chrysochloris asiatica
AGAAAAAATAAAAATAAAAATTTGTAGCTTAATATAAGTATGTTTTTAAAGTCCTAACTCTTCAGTCACTTCTGCCCTCCTCTCCCTGCTCTTAGATGCTGTCTACTCAATTCTGACCCATAGAGACCCTGTATAGGGTCTCTGAGGAGCGGCTGGTGGGCATGAACCACCGACCCTGCAGTTCAAAAGGCTTTGTAGTGGCACCTTAATCCATAGTGCTATAATGGGACGCCTCTCAAACCAGTGAAAGTAAGCCGACCAAATAGGACACACATCCGCATCTCCTGTATAAGGTTTCCGATGAGTGGCTAGTGAGCTTGAACCACTGGCCTTGTCCCACTGGCCTTGTCATTCAAAAGAATTTTCAGTGCAGCATCTTAACCCACAGCACTACGCTGGGCTCCCTCTCAAACCAGCGAAGAAAGGCAGACCAAATCTGCTTCTCAGTTTGGTCTGAGTGTGTGAGTTCCTGGCAGAGGAAACTGCCAGTGGTGGGGGTGGGTCTTGGCCACTCAGTTAAGCCCCCACCTCCATTCACCCATATGTATGTGGGCAAACCGTGAGCGCACCTATTCCCGACACCAAAGAAAAAAATAAAATCGGAGCCACCCAAAATCGGCAAAACACACCGTGCACCTTTTTTTTTTTTTTCCCCCCAACTGTCCTGCAGAGTGTTTCCACAGTGTCTCTGTGGCCCCTATTTATTCCCACCTTTTTGTCTAGCCCAGGATGTGGACTAGGCCTCTGAGCCTGGCCAGTGGATTTAAAGGTACGCAATTTCCTGCCTCCGCTCCAAATTCCACAGGCTATAAGCCTTAAAGCCTTTAAACTATTCCTATCTCTGTGGTCCGAATTTTGGAGCTCTGTCTTGCCTCTTTTTTGCCTGGAACTCTGAGTTATTGCTGACGGCAACTTTCACTATGCCTTCACCCTAGCCAGCAGCAAGCCCTGCCCTCCCTGCTTCTTCAGTAAGTCTGTAATGTCCTTACTCTGTTTCAGGCCCTTCTGAGTTCTGCTACTTGTTGAAATGCTGTGGAGTGGATTATGACCCACAGTGACCCAGTATAGGGTTTCCAATAGCAGCTGTTGAGCTAGAACCACAGTTCCTGCAATTCAAAAGGCTTTGCAGTCTGGCAGATTAAACCACAGCAGGGGTGCTTTGTTACTGGTGTTAAGCTGCTACTCAAAGGTGTCTCAGCTTGGGCTGGTCCAAACCTTGATGCTTGGATGGTCAGGCCTGAGGCTAGGATTCTGGGCAGAGGGCTGGCCTAGGCCAAAGAAGTGGGGGAACGTGCTTGCTGCTTGCAGGCAGATGGGGTCTGTTTTTGATGACTTCTAAAATACCTCTCTTTGTCTCCCTGTGCCTTGAGCCCCCAAACTGCCCTATATACATGCCGGTAATGCCTAACGTGGCAATGAGGACCCCCCTGGGATGGACTATGTTGGTTCCTGTGGCCCGGCTAGCTCTCTGAGAGTGTCCGCCCTTTGAATGGGTCTGCTCAAGTCCTGCTAAGTTCTGCAGTGGGCGGGGCCGTCCCTGGGTTGGGAGCCGGGAGCAGGGCGGGTGGAAGCTCAAAATGCTTGTAACTCCTCAATAGTTTGATCCTTCATAAAAACAAGTTCATAAAGTTGAAGCCTAATGTTTTATGTTTGCCCAAAAGCTGTCTGTCTACCAGGCGGGGGCTCCCCTTTGTGATACTGCCCTCTACTTTCTCCCGAGCCTGCGTACCTGTGCTGCCTGGTCAGGGAAGCGCGGGAAGTCAGTACCATTGACTTTTGATCACATGCTACTTCTTGAAATAGTTGAATATTGACCTTTTTTTTTGGGGGGGTACAGTGACTCTGTATATTCCTTCTATCTTCTTTTGATACTTTCTGCATCCTTCAATAGTTTGCCTAAAGCATCCTTCAGTATTTCAAGTCCAGGCTTGAATTTTTCGCTCGGTTCCTTCAGTTTGAGAAATTTGGAGTATGTTCTTTCCTTTTGGTTTTCTAACTCCAAATCTTTGCACATTTCATTATGCTATTTTACTTTGTCTTATTGAATTACCATTTTGATATTTTTTGTCCAACTCTTGCCCCTTAATTCTTCCAATAGCTTTAGCATCTCCATGCTGGAGAGCATGTTTCAGAGTCTCTTGTAACATTCATTTTGGTCTTTTCTTTCTTCTTTGCTGTCTTATTGACCTTTTGCATTCTTCTTATATTATGTTTTTTATGTCATCCCACAGCTCTTCTGGTCTTGGTCATTAGTGTCTAAAGTATCAAATCTGTTCTTGAGATGATCTCTAAATACAACTGGAATATGTTTAAAGTCATAATTTGGCTCTTATGGACTTGTTTTAATTTTCCTCACTTTCAGGAAGAACTTACATATGAACAATTCTGTTCTGTTCACAGTCTGCTACTGATCTTGTTTTGGCTGATGATAAGAAGCTTTCCCACTGTCTCTTTCCATTGTTGTTGTTAACTGCCGTCAAGTCGGTTCTGACCCATAGTTACCCTGTATAGGGTTTCCAAGGAGCAAGTAGTGAGCTTGAACCACTGACCTTGTAGTTTAAATGGCTTTGCAGTCTGGCGCATTAACCCTCAGTGCCACACCAGGACTCTGTCTCTTTCCATAGATGTAATCAACTTTATTTCTGTGTACTCCATCTGTAAAAGTCCATGTGTATAATTGTCTTTAATGTTACTTGGAAAAAAAGTTGTTTACAATTAAGAAATCATTGGTCTTGCAAAATTCTGTTATAGGGGATCCAGCATTATTTCTATCACCAAGACCATATTTTCCAACTCTTGATCCTTCCCCTTTGTTTTCAACCTTTGCATTCCAATCACCAGTAAATATCAATACATCTTGATTTCATAATTGATCAATTTCACACTGAAGACGTTGGTAGAATTTTCCAGTTTCTTCATCTCTGGCTTTAGTGGTTGGTGCATAAATTTAAATAATAGTGGTATTAACTGATCTTCCTTGTACGTATATGGATATTGTCCTATCACAAAGGATTTACTTGAAAATCAATCTTAAAATGTTCTTTTTAATGATGAATGTGACACTATTCCTCTGCTGTTTGTCATTCCTGGCATAATAAACCATGTGGATGCCAGATTTAAAATGGCCAATCCCAGTACAATTCAGCTCACCAATGCCTAGGATATTGATGTTTATGCATTCCATTTAACTTTTGAAAACTTCAAATTTTCCTAGATTCATATTCTTACATTTCATGTTCCAATTATTAATGGATGTTTTCAGCTCTTTCTCCTCTTTTAGAGTTGTGCCCCATCAGCAAATGAAGGTTCCAAAAGCTTACTCCATTCATGTCATCATGGTTAACTCTACTTTGAGGAGGCAGCTATTCCCCGGTTGTATTTTGAGTGCCCTCCAACCTGAAAAGCTTATCTTCCAGCACTATATCTGAAAATATTCTGGTGCTATTAATCCCATTTCAATATTCAGTATACTGGTGCCTTCTGATACTGTTATTCATAAGGTTTACAGGGGCTAAACATTCAGAAGTAGTCCTCCTGTCCTTCTGAGTCTGTCTCAGTTCAGAAGCTCATCTGAAACCTGTCCACCATGGGTGACACTGCGGCATTCAAAATATCAGTGGCATAGCTTCCAGCATTACACTACACACAAGGCACCACAAAAGGACAAATTGACAGATGAGTGGTGGCACATGCATACTATCAGAAGAAGGACAGAAGGACTACTTCAGAATGTTCAGCTCTTGAAACCCTTATGAATAATAGTATCAGATAGCACAAGAATACTAAATACTGAAATGTGATGAATAGCACCAGAATATTGAAAATACCGTGGCTGGAGTCAGGTACACCTTAGTCCTCAAAGTGATATTGCTCTTGAACACATTAAAGGGCTCTTTTGCAGCAAATTTGCCTAATTCAATATATCATTTGATATCATGACTGCTACTTCCATGAGTGTTGGTTGTGGATCTAAGCAAAAAGAAAAATTGACGACTTAAATCTTTCTTCATTTATCCCGATGTTATTTACTAGTCCAGTTATCAGGATTTTTGTTTTCTTTACAATCAGGAGCAATCCATACTGAAAACTGTAGTCTTTGATTCTCATCATAAGTATTTCAAGTCCTCTTTGCTTCCTTCTATCAAGGTTGTACCATCTGCATATCACAAGTGTTTTATGAGTGTTTCTCCAAATCTGATGCCACATTATTTTTCATACAGTTCAGTTTCTTGGATTATTTGCTAAGCATACATATTGAATGAATATGGTGAAAACATACAATGCTGGCACACACCTTTTCTAACTTTAAACCATTCAGTATCCCTTTTTATCTATTTGAACAATTGCTTTTTTATCTATGTACAGGGTCCTCATGAGCACAATTAATTGCTTTGAGATATCCATTCTTCTCAATGTTTTCCATAGTTTGCTATGATCCACACAGTCAAATGCCTTTGCATAGTCAATAAAGCATAAATAAACATCTTTCAGGCATTCTCTGCTTTCAGCCATGATCTATCAGACGTCATTGATGTCCTCTAGTTCCATATCCTCTTTTGATCTGGATAGAATTTTAGGCAGCTTCCTGCCACTATAGTGCTACAATGATTTTTCAAGTATCTTTGGCAAATTTTAATTGTATGTGATATTAAGGATATTGTTCAATCAGTTCTGTATTCTGTTGAGTCACTTTGTGTGTGTGTGTAATTGGCACAAATATTGATATCTTCCAATCTGTTGTCCAGGTAGCTGTCTTCTAAATTTCTTGACATAAATGAGTGAGCATCTTCAGTGAGTCAACAGTTTGCTAAAGTACTTCACATTGAAATGTTTTACTTTTATTTAGTTTGAGAAATTAATGGTCTTATTTTGGTTGGTGATATTAAGCTTTTCCATCATCTCTTTCCACAGATGTAGTCAGTTTGATTCCTGTATATTCCTTCTGGTGAGGAACACATGTATAGAATTCATTTATGTTGTTGAAAAATGCTCTTTTCATTGTATAAAGCATTCGACTTGCAAAATTCTATCATGTGATCTTCAGCATTGTTTTCATCACTATCCTTTCTATCACCAAGTCCATATTCTTCAACTACTGATCCCTCCTCTGTTTCCAGGTTTGAAATTCCACTCACCAGTAACTAATTATTAATGTATCTTGACTGCATGTTTGATCAATTTCAGAGAAGCTGATAGAATTCTTAAATATTTTAATCTTAGGCTTTAGTGTTGGTTCTTAAATTTGAATAATAATGAAATTAACTAGTCTTCCTCATAGGCATATGGATATTACTTATCACGGACTTTGTATCGCATTACTTATCACAGCATTGTACTTCAAGATATACCTTGAGATGTTCTTTTTGACAATGAATGCAATAGCATTCTTCTTAAATTTGATGTTCCTAGCAGAGGTAGCCGTATGATTTTCCAATTTAAGATTAATTTGGATCAGACTCTTATAGTTTGATGTGGATTTTATTAAATGGAGATCTAAGGAGCTGAAATCATTCACATAGAATGGATGCCTCTCTATCACACAGATGGATTGACCTATGAAGATGCTCCTTGTCTTGATTTTACCTATTTCTTCTTCTAGTCTATTTTTCTTTCTCATTTTTTATGCCTTATTCAATGCACATAGATTTATGATTGTTAAATTTTGTTTGAGCTACACATTTAGCAATGTAAAATTATTTTTTTTATTAAGTTTACTATATGTGATATTGTATTGATACTCCCCTTCCCCCCACTCCCAATCTGATTAGTATTAGCATGGGATCCTATCTTTTAACAGTTAAGTCTCATGTTTTTTACATATGTCTCTTAAAAGAAAGATATGATTTTATTTTGTACCTGTGTTTGTTTTATTTTTCATCCAACAAATTAATGTTTAGACTGGAATATTTAGTTCATTTTTATTTAGTGTAATTACTGAACCTATTGAGTCAATTCCAATGAATAAATACGCAGCACAATAGGGTAGAACCTCCCTATGGAGTTACTAAGATTGAAACTCTTTAAGGAAACCAAATATCACATATTTCTCTTAATGAATGCTGGTGGGTCCAAACCATCAACATATCAGTTACCAGTAGAGGCTTAACCTCTACAATGCCGGGCTTGTATAGTTACTGAGAGAACTGTTATTTTTGTGGTTTTTTGTTTTTTTTTTTAACCTTTTCAGCACATTTAGTTCAAAACAAAGACAGACTAGGAAGAAAGAGTGACAAACTACTTCCGAATCACTAGTCACTGAAAACTCTATGCATAGCAGAGAAACATTGTCAGATATAGGACTGGAAGGTGGGAGGGCACTCAGAAA
>NW_006408803.1:2950231-2950874 GCF_000296735.1 Chrysochloris asiatica
CTCCTGGAACAGCTGAGTGTCTTGATCCAGAAAATAATGACTTTCTGGATTCTCCTGGCAGTATATCTGCCAATATTCTTGTGATATTCATAATGCTTTAATATTCAATATTCTAACACTATCTGACAGTGATTCATTGTTATTCAAAAGGTTTTCAGTGGATAAGCATTCAGAAATAGTTCACCTCTCATTCTTCAAAGTCTTAGTCTGGAAGCTCAGTTGAAACCCATCCACTGGTATAGCTTCCTGCATAACTGTAACAAGCAGCCATCACTGTAGGACAAAGTGACAGACTTGTATAGTCACCATTTATGTAGTTAAAATAAGAGATATCTTCTATGAATGTCTTTCAGAATTCTATCATGCTATCTCCAGAATCAATTCTATCACAAAGGCCATGTTTTCTAGCAACTAATCTTCTATTCTTTCTAAATTTCATATTCTCATCATTAGTATTCAAAGAGCACAGCCTTCAGTATGGATTACATCTCAAAGTAAAGAAAACAAAAATCTTCACCATTGGACCAATAAACAACCTTCTTGTCAAGGGAGAAAAGATTGAAGTTGTCAAGGACTTCATTCTTCTTGGATCAACTATCAATACTCATGGAAGCAGCAGTCAAGAAATCAAACGATGTATTGC
>NW_006408803.1:2950974-2958214 GCF_000296735.1 Chrysochloris asiatica
GTCATGCTGGGTACGGTGGAGGGTCAGAGAAAAAGAGGAAGACCCCCAATGAGATGGATCAGCCAGGTGGCATCATTGATGGACTCAAGTGTGGCAGTGGTAGTGAGTTTGGCCCAGGATCGAACATTGTTTCGTTCTGCTGTGTATGGGTTCGCTGTGAGTCGGTTCCGACTCGATGGCACCTGACAACAACAACAGTTCATAATCATTTCTTCTCTCTCTTGCATTTCTTTAATACAATCTATTTTTATTTCCATTTCCACTAATGGATTTGATACTCATACGTTTTTTAACTTTTTATAACTGTGTTCACCATAGATTAAATGTATTTTTTCTGAGTTTATTTAATAGAATAAAATTATTACCTTTGCCTTATAACATTATTTTTTTCTATTTAACTTCATCCCTACATGCAATATTTTATTAGACATTTAAATTATGCATATCATTAAATTTCCACAAGATAATATGCATTTATAATTATTCATACATATATCAGTTCTAGTGTTCTTCATATTCAATTTTACTTACGTGATTGTATTTGGTATTATTTGTTTGAATAATTAGTCACTGAAAACCTTAGGAATAGCAGAGAAACACTGTCTGATATAGTGCCAGAAAATGAGCTCCTCAGTTGGAAGGCACTCAAAATGCTACAGGGAAAGAGCTGCCTCCTCAAAGTAAAGTTTACAATGATGACATGACCAGAGTAAAGCCCATGAGAGTAAAGTCTGTGGGACTTTCATTTGCTGATGGGGCAAAACTAAAAATGAAGAGAAACAGCTATAAACATCCATTAATAATCAGAACATTGAATGTCCAAAGTATGAATCTAGGAAAATTGGAAATTGTCAAAAATGAAATGGAACACATAAGCATCAATATCTTAGGCATTAGTTATCTGAAATGGACTGGTATTAGCCATTTTGAATCTGAAAACCACATGGCTTACTATACCAGGAATGACAAATTGAAGAGGAATGATGTTGCATTCATTGTCAAAAAGAAGATATCCAGATCAGTCATGAGATACAACCCTGTCTCTGATAGGATAATATCCATGTGCCCACAGGGAAGACTAATACCACTATTATTCAAATTTATGCACCAAACACTAAAGCCAGTGAAGATGAAATAGAAGAATTCTACCAACTTCTTCACTCTGAAATTGACCAAACATGCAATCAAGATGTATTGATCATTACTGGTGATTGGAATGTAAAGATTGGGAACAAACAGGAAGGATAAGTAGTTGGAAAATATGACCTTGGTGATAGAAATGATGCTGGAGATTGCATGATAGAATTCTGCAAAATCAATGATTTGTTCATTTCAAATACCTTCTTTAGACAGCATAAGAGATGACTATACAGATGAACCTCACCAGTTGGAGTTCACAGAAATCAAACTGACTACAACTGTGGAAAGATGATGGAAAAGCTCCATATCATCAGTCAAAACAAGGCCAGAGGCAGATTGTGGAACAGAACATCAATTGCTCCTTTGCAAATTCAAACTGAAGATGAAGAAAATGAAAAAAAATTAATGAGAGCCAAAATATGTCCTTGAATACATCCCACCTGAATTTAGAGATCATCTGAAGAACAGATTTAATACATTAAACACTAATGACCAAAGGCCAGAAGAGTTGTGTGATAACATCAAGAGCATCATACATGAAGAAATAAAAAAAAGTTATTAGGAAAACAAGAAAGAAGACAAGATCAAAGTGGATGTCAGAAAAGACACTGAAACCTACTCTCCAGCATAGACATGCTAAAGCAAATGTAAGAAATGAGGAGGTACAAGAGCTGAACAAAAAATTCCAAAGGTCAGCTAGAGAAGACAAAGCCAAATTTTACAAGGAAATGTGCAAAGATCTAGAATCAGAAAACCAAAAGGGAAGAACAATGGTCAGCATTTCTCAAGCTGGAGGAACTGAAGAAAAAATTCAATCCTCAAATTTCATTATTGAAGGATTCTTTGGGCAAATTATTGAATGATGCAGAAAGCATCAAAAGAAGATGCAAGCAATGCATAGAGTTACTATACAAAAGAGAAATGGTTGATCCCGTAGCATATGATCAAGATCCAATAATACTGAAGGAAGAAGTCCAAGATGCACTGAAGAAAAGAACAAGACACCAGGATTTGATGGAATAAAAATTGAAATCTTTCAAGAGAGTGAGGCAGCACTGGAGGCACTAACTCATCTATTGCCAAGAAATTTGGAGGAAAACTATCTGTCCAACCGACTGGAAGAGATCGGTGTTTGTGCCCATTCCAGAGATGAGCTAATGGAATGCATAAATCATCAGATAATATCTTTCTTATCCCATGTGATTAAAGTTTTACTAAAGGTAATACAGAAACAGCTGCAAACATACATTGACAGAGAACTTCCATAAGTTCAACCTCAATTCAGAAGATGACGAGGAATGAGGGATATCATTGCTGATGTCCGATGGATCTTGGCTGAAAGCAGAGAATATCAGAAAGATGTTTATCTGTGCTTTATTGACTATGCAAAAGCTTTTGATTGTGTGGATCATGACAAGCTATTGACTACATTGCGAAGTATGAGTATTCCTGAACACTTAATTGTGCTCATGAGGAAACTGTACATGGATCAAGAGGTAGTTGTTTGAATAGAACATGGGAACACTGAATGGTTTATAATTAAGAAAGATGTGTGACAGGGTTGTATTCTTTCACCATACTTACTCAACTTGTATGCTGAGCAAATAATCCGAGAAGCTGGGATCTATGAAGAAAAACGTGGCATCAAGATTGGAGGAAGATTCATTAACAACCTGCAATGTGAACATGGTACAACCTTGCTTGCTGAAAGTGAAGAGGACTTAAAATACTTACTGATGAAGATCCAAGATCATAGCCTTCAGTATAGATTGCATCTCAATGTAAAGAAAACAAAAATCCTCACCACTGGACCAATAAACAGCATTCTTATCAACGGAGAAAAGATTGAAGTTGTCAAGGACTTCATTCTTCTTGGATCAGCTATCAACACTCATGGATGCAGCAGTCAAGAAATCAAACAACGTATTACATTAGGCAAATCTGATGCACAAAACCTTTTCAAGTGTTGAAGAGCAAGAAGTCAGCTTGAGGACTAAGGTGTACATGACCCAAGCCATGGTATTTTGAATAACCTTATATGCATGTGAAAGCTAGACAGTGAATAAAGAAGACCATGGAAGAACTGATGCTTTTGAGTTATTGTGTTGGAGGAGAATATTGAAAGTGTCCTGGGCTGCCAAAAGAACCAACAGATCTGTGTTGGAAGAAGTGCAGCCAGAGTGCTCCTTGGAGGCCAGAATGGCCAAACTTCGTCTCTCAAACTTTGGACACATTGTCAGTAGGGACCAGTAGCTGGAGATGGATATTGTGTTTGGTAAGGTGGAGGGTCAGAGAAAAAGAGGAAGACCCCCAGCAAGATGGCTTGGCAAAATGGCAGCATCAATGGGATCAAGCATGGCAACAATTGTGTGGTTGGCTCAAGTCTGGGCAGTGTTTTATTCTGTTGTGCATAAGGTTGCTATGAGTTGGTACTGATTATATGGCACCTAACAACAGGAACAATTTGGTATTACTTTTATTCTGTCTGAAGAAATGTGTTCAATATTGAAAAACAAATTTATTCAGGCATAAATTGTCTTTGCTTTTCATAAGTGCCATTGAGTCAAGAGTGAAGATGTCAGTGTGATGACTAAGGTGCACCTGACCCAAGCTGTGGTAGATCTAATAACTTCCTATGAATGTCAAAGTTGAACAATGATTAAGGAAGACCATAGTAGAAAAATTCATGTACTTGTGTGATGGTGTTAGAGAAGAACATTAAAATTACCGTGAACTGTTAGAAGTCACACAAGTCTTGTTGGAAGAACTACAGCAAGAATGTTCCTTAGAATCCAGATGGCAAGGCTTCATCTCTCATACTTCAAACATATTATCAAGAGCGACCTGTCATTGGAGAAGAACTTCATGCTTGGTAAAGTGGAAGGTCAGCAAAAAGAGAATGACCCCATGAGATGTTTTGGCACAGTGTCAGAAGCAAGGGGCTCAAGTTTAACAATGATTATGTGAATTGCACAGGACCCGGAAGCATTTCATTCTGTTCTGGATAAAATCACTATGAGTCAGAATTAACTCAATGGCACCAATAAACAACAACATCAAGTTAATGCCAGCTCATCATTCTACATTCAACATAAAGAAGCACAGTGGAGTCCTGTGCCATGCTCAATTAATTGCTCTTTAGTACATTGTTGCAGCCACTGGGTCAATCTATTTTGTTTAGGGTCTTCCTCTGTACTTTACTATGTATCTTGTCTTTCACCTGTGATTGGATTCTATAGATGCCATATCCAATGTAAGTGAGATGAAATTTCAGCATCCTTGCTTCTAACAAGTATTCTGGCTGTACTTTTTCTTGACAGATTAGTGTGTTCTACTGTCAGACTAATTCCAAGCATCAATTCTTCTATAGTCTGAATTAGTTTTTATTCAGATTTCAATATTAGACAATTGAAAGCACCAAGACTTGCTTCAGGTGCACTTTAGTCCTCATAGTGACACTTTTGTTCTTTTCCACTTTAAAGAGATCTTTTGCAACAGACTTGTTTGTCAAATACATTGTTTATTTGTTTGTTTTGTCTGCTGCTTTCATGAACACTGATTGTGGTTACTAGAAAAATGAAATTCTTGAAAACAATATATCTGAATTTATGATGATATTTCTTATTGGTCCTGTTGTGAAAAGTTTTATTTTGTTTTGATTTTCTTCATTTTGTAATGTAAATTTTATTGGTCTTATTAGGTTTTTATTCATTTAAAAAATTTTTAATTGTGAATTGAATAATAGTTTACATGGTAGAACATCAGCTTTGTATTCATTGTTTCATTGCAATGATTACAATCCCTTCTGTGCATCATCATTCAAAGTATTTGCTTCTATTCCCTGTTTGTTTTTTAGTTTTTTTGTTTGGGTGATGGGGTGTACACCAAAACACTCAGGAATATGTAATTATTTAAACAACCAAAGAGCACATTCTGTAAGCCTGCCTCTGGGCCTCCAGCAAACAGTCTTTTTCTTTACATGAGTCTAGAGTCCTAAGCTGCTCTATCTCTCCATGTCCTCATCAATGCCTCCATCTCTGGTGTTGCTGTTTATCTGGATAGGGTTCCACATTCCACACATCCTCTTATCCCTTGATGGTCCTAGTGTCTTATGTTCCTGGAATATAAGATTATCTACTCCCCCCTTTATGTTACAAAAATAAGTTTTTGGATTTTTTTATGTTAAGGTGTAATCCATACTGAAGGCTGTTGTGTTCCATCATCATGAGTAAGTTTTTCAAGTCTTCTTTGTTTTTAGCATGCAAAATTATGTCACATGCATACCACAGGCTGTAACTGAGTCTTCTCCCAATCTTGGTGTCATATTCTTATTCAAATAGTCAAGCTTCTCAGATTATTTGCTTAACATACAGATTGAAAAAATATAGTGAAAGGATAAATCCGATACAGTGTTTCTGATTTTAAAGGATATAATGTTGTTTGCTGTTGTTTAGTGCTGTCAAGTTGGTTCCAATAAATAGCAACCCTGTATAGGGTTTCAGAGGAGCAGCTGGTGAGCTTGAACAGCCAACCTGTGATTCAAATCAACTTTGCAGTCCAGTGCATTAACCCATAGCACCACACCAGGACTCCATTAAAGTATGTAGTATTTCCTTTTTCTGTTCAAAGAACTGCTTCTTAGTCTATGTACAGGTTCTGGATGAGCACAATTAAGTCTTCTAGTATTCCCATTCTTTGCAGTGTTATGCATAGTTTGTTATGATGCACACAGTTAAATGTCTTTGCATAGTAAATAAAACACATGCAAACATCTTTTTAATATTTATTCTCCTTTTTTTAGCCAAGATCAATCAGACATTAGTAAAGATATTCTTTTTTGCACATTCTTTAATTAATTTGACTTGAGTTTCTAGTTATTTCCTTTGGGTGAACAGATGTAACTGTTTTCAATTAGCTTAATTCAAGGTAATATTAGTGGTGTTGTTCTATAAACTCTTCATCATTCTAATAGATCACCTTTCTTTAGAATGGGTACACATACATGGGTCTGTCCAGTCTAGATTTCTTGGCATAGAAAAGTTCGTGCTTCAAGCATTGTATTTATTCATTTGGTAAAACATCTCAATTATTATTCTGCCAATTCCTGGAATTTGTTTTTTGACAATGAGTTCAAATGCTAACTCCTTAAAGGGCTAGATGTTGACCAGTTCCTTTTGGACTATATTGTTGTTGCTGTTGTCATGCCATTGAGTTAATCTGACTCATAATGACCCTGTTTAGGCCTTATGAGGATTTGCTGGTGGGTTTTAACTGCCAACATTGTGCTTAGCAGTCCAGTGCTTATCATAGAGCGCCACACCAGAACTCCAGTTTTGCCTAGAGAATCCTTTAGTATTGAAAATCAAGACTTGATTTTTTATTTTCTTCTTCCAAATTGCAAAATGCTGAGTGTGATCTTTCCTATTCTAACATCAGGTCTTTGTACATTTCATTAAAATATTTTACTTTGTCTCCTCAAACTGTCCTTTGAAATCTGCTGTTCAGCTCTTTCATATCATCATCTCTTCTATTCACTTCAGTTACTCTGTGTTCTAGAGTAAGTTTCAAATCTCTTTTGACATTCTTCTTCAATTTGCCATTTCCATCATAGTAAATCATGTGATTGTCTTATCCAAAATGGTCAATACCAGTCCATTTCATCTCATTAATGCCTAGGATATCTACCTTTATGTGTTCCATTTCATTTTTGACAACTTCAAATCTTTCTAGATTCATATTTTGTGCATTCAACATTCTCATTATTAATGAATGTTTGCAGTTGTTTCTTCTCATTATGAGTTGTGCCCCATCACCAAATGAAGGTCATAAAAGCTCCATTTTGTGTCATCATGGTCAATTTACTTTGAGGAGGTAGCTATTCCCCAGTCATATTTTGAGTACCTTCCAACTTGAGGGGCTCATCTTCTGGCAGTATGTTGTTGTTGTTGTTGTCAGGTGCCATCGAGTCGGAACCGACTCATAGCGACTCCATGCACAGCAGAACGAAACAATGTTCAATCCTGGGCCAACCTCACCACCGCTGCCACCCCCGAGTCCATCAATGATGCCACCTGGCCGATCCATCTCGTTGGAGGTCTCC
>NW_006408803.1:2962124-2965931 GCF_000296735.1 Chrysochloris asiatica
TGGAGGAGAATTTTGAAAGTGCCATGGGCTGCCAAAAGAAACAATAGATCCATTTTGGAAGAAGTGCAGCCAGAGTGTTCCTTGGAGGCCAAGATGGTCAAACTTTGTCTCTCATACTTTGGACATATTGTCAGGAGGGACCAGTCGCTAGAGAAGGATATCATGTTTGGAAACGTGGAAGGTCAGACAAAAAAAGGAAGACCCCAAATGAAATGGATTGGCCAAGTGACAGCATTGATGGACTCAGCATGGCAACAGTAGTGAGGTTGGCCCAGGATTGAGCAGTGTTTTGTTCTGTTGTGTATAAGGTCGCTGTGAGTTGGTACAAACTAGATGGCACCTAACAATAACAACAATACTTTTGTCAGTAGCAAGTGTGATCTTAAAAGTGGACACCTAAGTCCCTACTATTGTTCTCTCCCTATCCAGATCAAAGAAGACTGAAGCCATTAAAGATACATGGAAACAGTCCTTTTTGACCACACAAACATCAGACTACTACCACAAAAAGAGCCTAGTGAGATCTGGCCATCACTGCTGACTGCTCAGAAAGGAATCACAAAAAAGAGTCCAGTGCCTACCCTACAAAGCCACAATACATTTTTATTTTTATTGATGTTCCATGTGTATTTCAGTTTGCAAATTTATTTTTTTTTCCTGATTTTTATTATTTCATTTTTTCTGCTTATTTGGACTTAATGTGTTCTTTTTTATTTCCTTATGCAGAAACATACCTTCTAGCCATTTGGTGCTATACATTTTCCTCTAAGTACTGCTTTTACTACAATCCATAATCTTTTTCATTTTTATTTAGTTCAAAATACTTTTAAATTTGATATTTCAGACTTCTTCCCTGATGTTTTTGTTACTTAGAAGTATATTGTTTAATCTCTAAATATTTTTGCACTTTTCAGCTATATTTCTTTGATAATTACTAGTTGAATTTTACTGTGGTCTGAAGGCAATCTTTTTATGATTAGTGTGTATATTCTTTTAAGCACAAACAAATGTGTCTTGGAAGAAGTAGATCCAAAATGCTCCCTTGGAGTGAGAGTGGTGAGATTTCATCTTATTTAGTTTGAACATGTTATCAAGAGTCCCTGGAGAAGGATGCCATACCAGGTATAGTCGAGAGTTAGCATAAAAGAAGAAGATAATCAATAAGAAGGATTGACTCAGTGGCTGCAACAATAAGCACAAACATAGTAATTATTGTGATATTGACACAGGAGCAAACTGTTTCATTCTGTTGTACATGGGATTGCTAGGTATTGGAAGTGACTCAAAAGCACCTAACACCAGCAAAAATGTTTAGGTGTGTTTTATGACACTTAATGTGTTCTATTTGGGGGACTGTTTAATTTAAGATTAAGAAGAAACTGTAGTCAACTGTTGTTGAACAAAACCAAAACCAAAACCTAATGTTGAACTTAGTATTCTATAAATGTTAATTAGATTCAGTTGATTTATGGTGCTGTTCATTTTACCTATATTCATACTGATTTCTGCCTGTTTAATCTGTCAGTTACTGATAGGGGTTGTTGAGATCTCCAACAGTAAGAGTGGCTTTGTAATATATCTTTGCAGTTCTATCAGTTTTTACTTCATGCATTTTGATGGTCTATTGTTTGGTGAAGCACATCAAGGATGGCTGTCTTCTTGGAGAATTAACCCCTTCTATAGTGGTTACGAATTGGGCTGCTAACCTCAAGGTCAACAGTTCGAAACTATCAGCTGTTCCACAGGAGAAAGATGAGGTTTTCTGCTCCCATAAAGATTTGCAGCCTCAGAAACCCAGTGCAGAGTCACTATGAGTCGAACCGACTCCCTGGCACTTAACAACAACAACAACAACATTACACAATGACCTTTTATGTACCTGATATGGTTTTTTTTTCATTATTTTACTTTTAATCTGTCTATTTACATTTACATGTGTTTCTTGTACACAAATATAGATACGTCTTTGTTTTATTTGTTTATTTTTTTATCCACATATACACTTTTCTTTTAAGTGGGGTATTTAGGTCATGCATGCTTATAGTGATTGTTGATATAATTAATATCAACCAAATTTTTCCTTGAGTTTCTTTGATTTTTTTTTGTAAAAAAAAAAATCCTATTTTTTTGCCTTTTCTATTTTTAATTAGTCATTGTATGTGGTTCAATTTTATCACATTTATTATACTTAAACATGTATTTAGTAGTTGTCATAGAATTTGCAAGACCACTTTTAAATAACACAGTAACTTATGAAAGAATATTCCCAATTTCTTTCTCCTGTTTCTTATAATGTTGCTGTCAAAAATTTCAAAAATGGTTGCGAAAGTGCATTGAAAGGGAACTTCAGTTGTTCAAGCTAGATTCAGATGATGATGTGGAATAAGAAATATTATTACCGACATTGGATGGATCTTGGCTGAAAGCAGAGAATACTAGAAAGATATTTACCTGTGCTTTCTTGACTACTCAAAGGCTTTTGACTGTGTGGACAACAGTGCAGAGAATGAGTATTCCAAAACACTTAATGGTTTTCATGAGGAACTTGCATGTAGTGCAGAGGTAGTTGTCAGAACAGAACTAAGGAACACTGAAAGGTTTAAATTAGAAATGTGTGTGCCAGGGTTGTATTCTTTTCCCATACTTACTCAATCTGTATGCTGAGCAAATAATCTAGGGAGGTGGATTACATGAAGAAGTATGTGACATCAGAATTTAATATAGACTCATTAACAACCTGCAATATACACATGATACAACCATACTTGCTGAAAATGAAGAGGACTTAAAATACTTACTGATGAAGATCAAAGGCCACAACCTTTGATATTGGTTGCTCCTCAATGTAAAGAAAACAAAATTCTCAACATTGGACCAATAAATAACACCAAGATAAATGGTGAAAAGATTAAAGATGTGAAAGACATAATTTTGCTAAGATCAACCATCAGCACTTATGGAAACAACAGTCAAGAAATCAAACATGTTGCATTATGCAAAGCTGCATTAGACTTCTTTAAAGTGTTCAAGAGTCAAGATGTCAGTTTGAAGACTAAGGTGTGCCTGACCCTAGTCATGGTATTTTCAAGAGCCTCATATACATGTGAAAGTTGGACAATGAGTAAGGAAAACTGTAGAATAATTCATGTATTTAAGTAATAGTGTTAGAAGAGAATATAAAAAGTACTATGGGCAGCCAAAAGAGCAAACAAATCTATTTGGTAAGAAGTACAGCAAGAATGCTCCTTAGAAATCACAATGACCAGACTCCATCTCTCATACTTCAGACATATTATCAGGAGGGACCAGTCACTGGGGAAGGATATCATGTTTGGTCAAGTGGAGGGTATTAGAAAAGGAGGAAGACCCCCAACGAGTTGGATTGGTCAATGGCAGCAGCAAAGGGCTACAGTGTAGCAATGATTTTGAGGTTGACACAGGACAGGGCAGTGTTTTGTTCTGATATGCATAATGTCGATGAGTCAGTACCAACTTGACAGCATCTTCGAGCAACAGCAACAAAGTTATACATTTCACTTATTCATAAACTGTAATGATCTAATATACTGTTACTATGATAATTTTAAATAAATTTTTGTTTGAAACAATAATTCCTTTTAGAAAGGTTAGCACCAGGTGGAGTTTAAAGACATCCCAAATATCTATCATTCCCAAAGTGCTATTGTTGTTGTTGTTGTCAGGTGCCATTGAGTCGGAACCGACTCATAGCGACCCCATGCACAGCAGAACGAAACAATGTCTGATCCTGGGCCAACCTCACTACAGCTGCCACACTTGAGTCCATCA